>NW_028291668.1:367500-442500 GCF_059453375.1 Lepisosteus platostomus
GGTCAAAGGTGCAGGAACACTGTATTTAGGATGTGTTTTAAAATCCATTGACTGATCCCCGAATCCTGAAGTTTCTTCGCATGATATCGGGCTTGCAACCACTTTCTGAAAAATGATGAAAAATACCAAAAATGAAAAAAAAAATATCAATTCTAGAGCCTAAGAGGAAAACAAGACAAATTTATATCTCCAAATAATTTTATGTGCTTCAGAAGAGCCCAGGAAAGTTTTTTGCATACATGAAACCACGCCCGTTTGCACGTAAGCAGACATGGTTGCACACACGACTTCATGAAAGCACGCGTGCATGCGAAGTCATCCTGTTGAGCATTTGAAAAGCCGCACCACGCCGCACTTGAAATAGCTCTTACATTAGTGGTAGACGCAGGAATCGCCTTTTTATTTACGCTCTTACCAACGCGATGGAAAGCAAAACAAAGCAAAGCAGAGCAAAACAACGAACAAACAAAAACCCTCACGTCCCGCACTTGCAAATAACACCGTTACGTGCCCAAGCGGTATTGTATGTCATCCTACCACTGCACCCCGGGGCGTACGGTATATGGGAACGAGCACACGCCACGAATCGTCTCGAATCACTCCCTACAGCTGTAAGGCACCTTGAAGCGTGCACCCCCAACATTCTTCTTTGCGCATCTGTGAAAGGTAAATTCTTGAACAAACTCTGAACCAGCTCTAAGGAAACTAATCAGATTAGACATTACTTTGACTCATCTTTTTACGCTCAGTGCTGGATTGCTCAAACTCCAGCTAGGGTTAGGGTTAGCATTCCCACGCTACTTAGACACTTTGTTTACGCTCAGTGCTGGATTTTGGGAACTTCAGGACGAGTGGGAATTTTCTCCTATCTGTCAATTCTGTTTTGTTTTGGAGACTCTTGGCTGCCTATGTTGTACAGTGCAGCGTGAAGGAAACATTTTCCAAAACTGTGTCAGCTCAAAAGTTGTAAGAAAACCTCTCCAGCTGCTTTAACTCTCTTGATTTTTGTCATTTAACGTGACACTCGATGTATAACTGGAGCCTCACATATGCAAATGGTGAGGCTCCAGTTCGACACCACTTTACAGTATATGACAAAAGCATGGCAGACTGTGCCATGACCGGCAGATAACTTCTGCTTATTTTTACCATATTAAACATTGGAAATCCTCCCACTTGCATTTGTGACACTTGATTTTGGCTCCACCTAATACACTCTTAAAACTTCAAACACTTTTCTCTTCTCCCGCAACACTCTTGTCTGTCGGCACTATGTGGCAGCGTTGCATGACAACCCATCTCACCACGGAAAGGAACCTAACAGCTTTGGTAAGAGAGGAGAAAAGGACCTGGCCCGTACGGGGCTCGAACCCACGACCTTGGCGTTATTAGCACCACACTCTAACCAACTGAGCTAACCGGCCTCACGACAGTGGTCCTCTCTGTGCTGACACTG
Source organism: Lepisosteus platostomus (assembly GCF_059453375.1). NCBI lineage: Eukaryota > Metazoa > Chordata > Actinopteri > Semionotiformes > Lepisosteidae > Lepisosteus > Lepisosteus platostomus. The sequence continues at coordinate 368,957 of NW_028291668.1, forward strand.
CTCATGATGTTTCCCGAGCCGAAACTGCGTTTTTCCAAGCAATTTGACAAAGCCCGCCCACTGAAAACTGCAGCAGATCGTGTAAAGACGTTCAACTTTGTAATTACTGCACGCACAGGAAGCAGAATAAATTCCTCTTTTCAAACTGTCAAAGGTTTGCTTTGCGAACGCTGCAGGACATCGCACAATCTCTTTTGAACAGGGACGAACGATTTCTTATGGGGCGCAGTAAGTACAGACGTTTAAAAAGCTCCACTCATGCCGACGATGCAGCATGAAGAAGCGCAACCTAACATTTGACAGACAAAGGCCGGGCGCCGCTACGAGCAATATGAAATCAAACTGACAGCACACGGCGTTTCGCGCTGACTCAAAAGTGATCTCGACAGACGCTGTTCTCTGCATAACGCTGAAAGAGCTAAAGAGCGTTTCTGTTGAGACGTAACAAGCTCGTTTCTTTCTACCATGATGTCACCATGACCAAATCTGTCTTTAAGCACCTTGCTCAGTCTCTGACGACACTGTCAAAAATTGCTTTCGCCGATTGTATTGCAAACCGGCGGAAGCGGGGTATTGGGAAAAGTTTTCAACTAGCAATAATCGCGCCTCGGCTAAACCTCACAGGCTACGATACTGCCACTGCGCAAAGCTGATAGTTGCCAGGCAACCGCGGGGATCCTATGGAAATCGTTATCGATAGTCTCATGGCATGTCGTTTCTGTAACGCTTCATATTTGTCCTCTTCTTCATCTAGCTTGAGGTTTTGAAGAATTTCATGGCAGACAAGGTCTCCGTCGGGAACAAAGGGCGTTGTGAGAAAACCGTTGCTTATTTTCAGCAGCAGAAATACAACCCTTTAAATACAAGATGACAGAACAATGAGGAAGGGCATGCCGGGAGGAACTCATGCACTACAGAGGAAAGGGGGCGGGCACGTACAGTTCACATTCAAGCCACAAGTACTCTTCTCGGATGTTGCACAAACAAATCCTAACGTCTTGAAAGCATTGCAGCATGTTTGTGTCCCACTTCCCGTGGCTGCAGGACGACTGACACGAACGGACAAACACAATCTGTGGCGTTTAGCGTGACATAGTCTTGCAGGCATCGTGCTGTCTCACTGCAATACTATACCGCTGGAGGAAACAGTCCATCTGGCCATGAAACTCATTTAAACGTCTAGCTACAGCAACTAACTATATCATGATTTATTCAGGATGTGTGGAATCAGCACGTCCCGGAGACAGCTTCCGAAATCGTGAGCATTCTCTGGTGGTAGGGGCGTTCAAGATGGCGCTCAGGTGGGAGGTAAAGTTTAGTGGTTGAGGAGTTTTTTTTAGTTTTTCATGACCTGAATGTTAATTTTTGCTTTTTTTGACTACAGAAAAATAAGGACTTAACACTAGTTGTTTAAACTTCAGTTATAATTGAAAGAAAAAAAAACGATTTTTTTTAGGTTTAAGAATTTCGATATGAGTAACACTGGGAAAAGAAAAGAGTGCTGGGTCCTCGAAGGAGAAATCTAAGATACCTCAATCGTATATGTATAGCACTACAAGAAAATCGATGGAACTACAGGGAAAAGTGAAGCAGCTGGAGGGGACGTGGAAAGAGTGCTGGAGATGCGCTCGTACGGTAGAGCCGGAGTCCCTGCCCAGCACACCTGTGAAAACCCCGGCGGCCAAGAGAGGAAGGGGCGACCTGACGCTGGAGGAGCTCCAAACCAACATCTTTAACATGATGGGTGAGCTGAAGGAAATGATTCGATTTAATACAGTCGCAATCGAAAGTCTTAAAAAGTCCATGGACTGTGTGTTTAAAGAGGTTGAAGACTTAAAGAGTGAAGTAAAAGTTCTTAAACAAGTAAATACCGAACAAGAAAAGCATATTAAAGAACTTGAATTGAAAGTGAACGATGTAGATAGATACTGTCGACGATGGAATTTAAAATTATTTGGAGTTAAAGAGGAACGTGATAAGGACCTTGTTGCAACAGTGAAGGGTATCTGTAAAAGGACCCTGCCGGACCAGGAGGACGTAATATCGCCCATTGACTTTGTTCACAGGCTCGGGAGAGCGAACATGTCTGGGCAAGTGCGCCCCAGATCGATTATAATACAGTTCACCAAGAGGACGGCGAGGGACATGCTCTGGCGAGCGGCGAGGGGGAATGAGTATTTGAATGGGAACAAACTGAGGTTTGCAGAGGAACTGTCTGCCGCGGACAGGAGCACCAGGAACCAGCTGTGGCCCCAGGTTGAAGCTGCCAGAAGAGAGGGGAGGAGACCCTACTTTGTGGGAGCGAGGGCCTTTGTGGACGGGAAGGAGATTTGCTCCCAGTGACTGCTCAGTTAATGATTATGTTTGGTTTTATTTGTTATACCAGTATATACTAGTGTTTCTTTAGTGTTAGTTTGGAATGGTGTAGTTAAGTGTTAAGGACTGTTATAGTTCTGGTTCTTTGAAAAACTCAATAGTTTAGATAGTCTTAGAGTTAGTTATTTGCTTTTGTGTATGTCTTTTTCATGAATGCCAGAGGTACTCGAAATGTTGTTAAAAGAAAAACGTTTTTTTTGTTTTGTAAAAAACTGTGCTGAGTTTTATTTTTTTACAGGAAACGCATGCATGTTGAAACTAAAGTTTATAATTGAGAAATATTAAAGCAAGGAAAATATGATACGTGTAAAATATACAATTTGATCACATAATTACTTAATTACCTCTGGTAGTTAAATGTTTTTTTTCTGCTGCGTTTTTTTTCTCTTGTACATGACTCTGATCCTCTTGTTGTATTTGTATTTGTAAATTCTACATGTTTAATAAAAATAAAAAAAAGCATTATAATCAAGTAGCCACAGAAATTGCATCACGCTTTCATGTATGCTATTGCAGACACCAACGTTGCCTAGATAGAAAACCGAAATAGCCGTGGGTTTGCTTGCTGGTCTGAAGGATCTCTCTTCGAATCTCTATCATTTGTCAATGGAAGTAAAACGCGCTGCAATCTGATACGTTCAGAATCAAACCCGCAGCTGTTGTTCGACTTTATTTCTTGACTAATTACAACTGAGTGTCGCATGAGCAGTTACGTAAACTTGTCTGGTATATTTGAACACAAATGCCGTTCTTCAATTAAAACTAACAGTACATTGTCAGGGACATTCAGTTCTATACAAACAAGAGACAGACAAGAGAATATTCCTACCTTCATGTGGACTACGTGTTGACTTACTGATCGGAATAATTGAAAAGTTCGGGTTCATAGCCGATGCAGTGCGTTCTAATTAGAACAACAGCAACGCTGAGCTCTCAGCACCGTACTGAGCCCAGGTGTTTTTCTAAAGCTGTCAGGTGCAGTTCATTTACATGAAGGAAATCTCTTACTGGGTACGATTACAATGCAGTAAGTAGCACAGGCTACTAAGGGAGTAGCCTGATGCGTTTAAAAACGACCCGAGCCAGCCAGGAGTCGAATTTACAATCTCCTAATCCGTAGTCAGACGCGTTATCCATTGCGCCACTGGCCCTGGTGTGACACTGCAGGACTTTAACCCAGTGAGCTCAGCACTGCAACTAGTAAAATATTACCCGCGGTCCATTCTTTTCCAAAAGTGAGAAACACCTGTTTTCTACATGTTGTCTGTTTTAAAACCATATCTCTTTAAACCAAACCAAGAGTTTGTCTTTTGCACTGATATTCTGATTCATTTCGATTTCAAAGAAAAAAAAACATTATCTTCCAAAGCATCATAAAATTGTCCCTTCTTCCAGACTCTACTTCTCTCTTGTAGTAGTACAGCAGACCTTTCCAGGTGAGCAGATAACAGAGTCCGAAATGAGCTTCCTCCATCAAGCAAAGTACCTGAACATGACTCTGTCTTCATAAATGCGCCCCTGTAATAAAGAAATTAAATCCAAAATCAAGAGGGCAGTTGCCTACTGAAGTTCAAGAAGTCATCAATTTTAACCTAGCAACACATTAAAGGCTGCATCTATACAAGTATGATTCTAGAAATGCTCACCAGATTACGTTTTAAGAAGGAACTGCGCCTCAGGTTTCGCCGAGATCTTAACTCGGATGGCAGGATTCAGAGTCCGGAGTGTGGACTGATGGAGCACGGAGGGTCCATATACTGTGGATCCCTCAGTGATCTTCCGCGTATTCAAACCGCCAGCGTGTAACTCCCCTGTCCCCGTGACCTCATTGCTCTGCTCTCACCTCTGTGCAGCCGAGCCCGACTCATGATAAAGTGGAAAAAAATATGCCCCCAACGTGAGATTTAATTTAGATTTCACAGATGCGCAAGGAAGAATGTTGGGGGTGCACACTTCAAGGTGCCTTACAGCTGTAGGGAGTGATTCGAGACGATTCGTGGCGTGCGCTCGTTCCCATATACCGTACGCCCCGGGCTGCAGTGCTAGGATGACATACAATACCGCTTGGGCACGTAACGGCCTTACATGCAAGTGTGGGACGTGAGGGTTTTCGTTTGTTCGTTTTGTTTTGCTCTGCTTTGCTTTGTTTTGCTTTCCATCGCGTTGGTAAGAGCGTAAATAAAAAGGCGATTCCTGCGTCTACCACTAATGTAAGAGCTATTTCAAGTGCGACGTGGTGCGGCTTTTCAAATGCTTGTGGGCATTTCTCTGTTGTTGATTCTTTTTTTGTGTGTAACAAAGTGGCATTTTCATGTCCGGACGGGGAGACTTTATCATTCCGACATGAAGCCACCCTTAAGTCCTCTGAGGCGTGTCTGTCTGCAAGGCTTGTATTTTGGAAATGTTTTTTTTAAACGGAGAATGACTTTGAAATAGGCTTCCGCCGGCGCCTCGCGATCCAGGTAAGATTGTAGCAAGAACGCAGCGGCGGTGGGGCTTGCTGTAGTCGTGGCCGAGTGATTAAAGCGATGGATTGGAAATCCATTGGGGTCTCCCCGCGCAAGTTCGAATCCTGCCGACTAGGTTGTCCGCCTCCAGTCCTTGTGTTCCGGCGCAAGGAAAGAAGCGTGCCTCTTTGCTGTTCCTGGTGGTTTTAAAACGCCAAATCGCTTGTACCCGCTGCCTTGGAAATAAATTCTTCAGCATCCGCGAATGCCTTTTTGCAGCTAAATGACGGTGTAAGTGTGTTTAGCCAGCGGGACTGGCTAGAGACGTAACTAAAGAGACTTGACGAAAATCAACTTAAGGAGATTGGAAAATATAAGAGCGTCTGAAAGTATAAGTACAGTACAGGTGGACGTAAAAGTAGTTAGATAAACAGTGTTTGTATTTTTATACAATTAGTTGCAATAGAGGAAACAATTTGGGTTTATTCGAATGTCTCAGACATGCTGAAACGCTGTAGGTTTAGAATCGAGACTGGGGAGAATAACGTCTTGTGAGAAGATCTGTTTACCTAACGATTAGATCCTGTAAATCCCTTGTACCCTCCCTAAGTCTGTCCCAGTCCAGTGGATAAAAATGTACTGTTAATGGAGTGTTGGTTTCTCTGTTATGGGATACTGGAGCACTACTGTCATGCTTGTTTCACTCCTCTGTTCAACAGTGTGCTATAGAGTAATGTATATGGGGAGACGGCAGGAGGCCACAGGAGTATTGGGGCAGCAAGTTTTACTTGCCGAGTACCAGATTTTAATGGGTGGTTTTATCCCAGATCTATTGGGTTGGAATATTATGCATTACAAAGAATGACTATCCAGAACAGGGTATCACGTGGCTTCAACTGACTGTGATCACTCAGTATGTTGATAGTATTCTGAGTGCTTCCCCTGACGAGGAAACCCACAAGTCTGAGTTGCTTCAGCTTTAGAGTGTCTAATAGAAGCAGTTATGATAAGGCCCTTTTGTGTCTAGCATTGTGAAATTTTAACAGGGCTTGGGTGCAATGTTTTTACAGGGTGAGCACAACTCTTAACAGATCTGCTTAAGGGGGGAGTGCAGTACAAGGACAAGATTGCCTTGGTTCCCGCAACAAAAGCCGCCTATAATAATTTGAAACAAGCTCTCTTACAGGTGCTGAGACTGGGGTTTCCTCAGATGGATCAACCATTCCTTTGTATGTAAGTGTGGACAAAGGGTTACTGTATATGTATATAATGTATGTATTTGTTGCATGTAGGCCACAATTCTGGATGGCTATGGAGAAATAGGATTCTCTCACAACGGCAGGGACTCCAGTTAAGAATACTAGGCTTGTCTCTGAACTGATTTGTAGTTTTACAGCTGCCGACAGAAGCAGCTTGAGTAAGGTGTAAATAACACAATAAATAAAGAATTCCAGTAACTCAAGGTAACAACCATGCAGATGCAGATGCCAGACGAGCTGCACTGGGAGAGCGGGAGTCTGAGACCCCTGTGAAACCTCTATTGGGGAAAGGGGAGAATTCAGGTTGAGGCCTTTAATAGATGTTTAATAGTGGTTAGAACAAATGTGTAAAGAATGTGGGGTTGTATGATGATGTGATGTGGGCTGGCACATACCCAAGTGTATGACAAAGATGATCCCAGGGTATGGACTGCCCTGCCCCTTGGATACTGATCTAGGGGCAGACTACACTGGGAAGGTGTGCCAGGCTGTAATTGCCTCACTAGGGGTAAGTTGGAAGTCACATTGCCCCAATCACCCACAGTCTGAAAGACCAACTAAGGAAATATTGTCACGACAACCAGGCAGTCAAGAACAAAGCGTAAGCGAGCTAATCAGACCCAGCAGCGGGTGATTATTAACAAACGCCGCCGCACGAGTTAAACCATCTGCGCACTGCTATTTAAACCATCTGCACCTGCTTCCCTCTGCTCGGTATTGAGTCTACTCCTTGAGAGCTCTACCTGGCGTTTTTCCCCCGTACCTCGTTTATCCTGGTTTTTGGATTCCCCTTCTGCCTTTTCGACTTTGCACCTCGCCTCTCGACTCGGACTGTCTGCTACCGGTGTACTTCCTGGATTACGACTTGCCTTTCGCCTTTTGACTACGACCTTGCCTCTCGTTCTGGTTTGTTCGCCTGCCTCATCTATCACCCGTGCCTGCGTCTGCACAGGATCCGTGTATCTTCTCACCAGGGATTCCTAACAGAATACCGAGCCTAAAGATGGATCCCGCGGACGCACAAGCTTTTGGCTCACTTTTTAATCGCCATTCCCAAGCTCTCACCCAGCTTCAATCTTCGCTTCACATTCTCCCCTGCTGAGGTTAATTATGATGTTGGTAATCGTGAACTCTTGGCTATCAAGCTGGCCCTGGAGGAATGGAGACACTGGCTGGAGGGGGCTCATCACCCCTTTGTCATTATCACGGACCATAAGAACCTGGCCTACATTCAGTCGGCCAAACGCCTCAATTCCCGTCAGGCCCGTTGGTCTCTTTTCTTTTCTCGATTTAATTTTGTGATCACCTATACACCTGGCTCGAAGAATGGGAGGGCTGATGCTCTCTCTCGGCTCCATGATCCCCAGGATCTGGACTACACACCGGAACCAATCATTTCACCTAACAGAATCCTCGGGGCGATCCACTGCTCTATTGAAGATCAGATCAGACGTGCCCTCAAGGGAGCTATAGTTCCTGTGTGCTGCCCCCCGGATAAGCTTTTTGTACCGGACAACTTGCGTTCTGCTGTCCTGCAATGGGGGCATGACTCTCGGTTTGCAGGCCATCCCGGGTGCAGACGCACTCTGGACCTACTCACCAGAGATTTCTGGTGGCCTTCCATGCGATCAGATGTTGCAGAGTACGTCCGAGCTTGCCCGGTCTGTGCCAGGATCAAGACTCCGCGTGCCAAGAAGACCGGTCTCCTTCACCCTCTTCCGATCCCACACCGCCCTTGGTCCCACATAGCTGTGGACTTCATTACGGACCTTCCTAGCAGTCAAGGTCATACGGTAATCTTGGTGATATCTGATCGTTTTTCCAAGGCAGCCCATTTCGTCCCCCTCCCAGCATTGCCCACAGCCCAGGAAATGGCATCACTGTTTGTGCAACAGGTCGTTCGGATACATGGGTTGCCCAACGATGTGGTCTCAGACAGGGGACCTCAATTTGTCTCGGCCTTTTGGAAAGCGTTCTGCCAAGCTTTAGGGACCCATGTATCTCTGACTTCGGGTTATCATCCTGAGGCCAATGGTCAGGTGGAACGGACCAACCAAAGCCTCCTTACCTTTTTGAGAGCCTTCACCTCCAACTCGCAGGATGACTGGTCATCGCTACTTCCCTGGGCAGAATATGCCCATAATTCTCTTACCTCCTCCTCCACAGGTCTCTCTCCCTTCCTCTGCTCACTAGGTTATCAACCCACTCTCATTCCTACCAACCCTCCGGACACGGCGGTGCCGTCGGTGCGTCAATATATTTCCAAGCTGCGCAGGACCTGGAGAATGGCGAGGACAGCTCTCACCAAGTCAACCCAGCGCCAGGCCAAATTCGCAAACCGACACCGCAGACCAGCCCCCCGTTTTCGCAGAGGCCAGTTTGTTTGGCTTTCAACAAGGAACCTACCTCTACACCTGCCTTCCAAGAAGCTCGGGCCTAGGTATATCGGCCCCTTCAGGATACTCTCCCGGATCACCCCAGTTACCTTCCGTCTTGCACTTCCCCCCACCCTTAAAATCCACCCGTCTTTCCACGTCTCCCTCCTGAAACCCTTCTACCGCTCACCTCTGGCGGCTCCCCAACGTCGCCCGCCACCCCCGCGTCGCATTCGGGGGCACCAGGCATATACAGTCCACAAGATCCTCGACTCTAGATGGAACCGCGGTACCCTTCAGTATCTGGTTGACTGGGAGGGTTATGGCCCTGAAGAAAGATCCTGGGTTCCGGAGAGGGATATTTTGGACCCTGCGCTAATCGGAGACTTCCACAGGGACTATCCCGATCGGCCGTCTCGGGCGTCGGGAGCCGCCCGTGAAGGGGGGGGTACTGTCACGACAACCAGGCAGTCAAGAACAAAGCGTAAGCGAGCTAATCAGACCCAGCAGCGGGTGATTATTAACAAACGCCGCCGCACGAGTTAAACCATCTGCGCACTGCTATTTAAACCATCTGCACCTGCTTCCCTCTGCTCGGTATTGAGTCTACTCCTTGAGAGCTCTACCTGGCGTTTTTCCCCCGTACCTCGTTTATCCTGGTTTTTGGATTCCCCTTCTGCCTTTTCGACTTTGCACCTCGCCTCTCGACTCGGACTGTCTGCTACCGGTGTACTTCCTGGATTACGACTTGCCTTTCGCCTTTTGACTACGACCTTGCCTCTCGTTCTGGTTTGTTCGCCTGCCTCATCTATCACCCGTGCCTGCGTCTGCACAGGATCCGTGTATCTTCTCACCAGGGATTCCTAACAAATATCAACTGAAGGGACACCGTGGGTAGATAACTCTCTATTAAAGTGTTGTAGGTTTGTTAACTGAAGCGGTGCACAGGGCTTGTGAACAGGTGCCGGACGCTTGGGGACCTCCAGCAGAGGGGAGACACGACCGGATACCTGGCGAGTGGGTGTAGGTGAAGAAGAGATACCCTGCCAGATGTTGCAATCCTGCTGGGAGGGACCATATCAACTGCCACCAATTACTGATTGTGCCATCTGAGTGACAGGATGAGATCGCTGGATCCGCGCATCGCACTTTCACTGACCCACGGCACCAGAGACTGAGTGAACAGAAAGAAGGATGTTGTTACCGTTTCTGTGTCTGATGCTTCCTAAGACCAACAGTGTGCTTGTTAGGCCTGAGGAGCATTACTGGGGATATGGTATCAATACATTCCGGGTGTTGGGATATCTATCAGGGTAATACATTTCTAATTGGACTATAAATAATGTCATATTGTCTGCTTTAAAACTGATGTTTTCAACTCTATTGTAGAGATTCTAGAATCAACTAATAGAGAATTGAAATAAAAAAGGGCATAAGAAGACATTACCAAGAACGACCACAAGATGGAGATATTGTCTAGACATTACCAACAACGACCACAAGATGGAGATATTGTCCAAAGAGGCAAGAAGGGCAAAGCCGCGAAAAGGTAAAAGCATTTTTTGAAAGAGATTGCTGTCAGAATGCACATCCGTATCCCAAACAGAATCTCTAGTAGAATATGATCATTTGTGAAACAGGCAAATGAGTGTCTGCTACAATATGATTGCTACATATCTGCATTTGTTGGTTTTTAAGGAGTAAGAGTGCAGGGGGTTTAAACCTGCGATCCAGTGTGTTGAAGTATTTCACAACACTACCCCTAGCACATCTGGAAATAAATCCTCATAAGTGCAAACACATCCTAAATACAGTGTTCCTGCACCTTTGACCTCATCCAGAATGTATCGTTTTTTGAAAGGGATTGCTGTCAGAATGCACAACTGAATCCCAAACAGAATCTCTAGTCAAATATGATCATTTGTGAAACAGGCAAATGAGTCTCTCAGGTGCCCATTGCTCATTTTCAGACACATTTATGCAATACTTTCACCATGCGTTGAGCAATAGGGATTAAAGATACCAGAGGTAAGGTTTAAAAGTGATTCTGAGGTGCAACACATCAGCGATACAGCTAGGCATCTGAAATGCGGGGTTTGAGAGCCCTTCAGGGAACACCTTACCCTAAAGGTACCAGAAGTCCACTAGTATAAGCATTAAGTCACTGTCACCCCTGTTACAATGTGATTGCTACATATCTTCATTTCTTTGGTTTTTAAGTAGTAAGAGTGCAGGGGGTCTAAATCTGCGATCCAGTGTGTTGAAGTATTTCACAACACTACCTGTAGCCCGTCTGGAAATAAATCCTCATTCTGATTATTGACCTGGGCATGTACCAATAAATCACTGAGCATATATATATCACTGTGTTGAAGCTAGAGACCTGTATGTAATAATATGATGCTAAAATGTTATTTTCACATATATTAATGTAATAAATGATTGCTTATGCTTTATAAACAAATCTAATTAAAATAAAAGCTAAAGTTTTGTATTTATCTTGTACCATAGAACATGATTTTCTTTGTATTTCAAGCCCACAAAGTGTCCAAATGACGCACTACATGATATAAAGAAGATTATCACATGCATATCAGTATTATCTTTCTTATGAAAATGCATTCCTTTCATTATCTTTTACTTTTTAAAATGAACTCAAGTTGTGTATAATGTAATAATTTAAGTAGAATAGATTCTAATAATAAAATGATCCAGTGTGTTGCTCTACTACACTACTTCACTGCTCTATGCCGTCTGGAAATAAATCCTCAGACTGCTTACTGCCCTGGGCATGTACCAATGAATTACAGGAGCACATCTATTTATCACTGCGTTGAAGCAGGAGACACATAGTCTCTGCAAACACATCCTAAATACAGTGTTCCAGCACCTTTGACCTCATCCAGAACGTATCATTTCTTGAAAGGGATTGCTGTCCGAATGCACATCTGAATCCCAAACAGAATCTCTAGTAAAATACGATCATTTGTGAAACAGGCAAATTACTGTCTCAGGGGCCCATTCCTCATTCTCAAGACACATGTATGCAGTACGTACACCATGCATTGAGCAATAGGGATTAAAGACACCACAGGTAAGGTTAGATGTCATGTTCTATGATCATTTCTTTCAGCATTAGGGACTAAATATACCAAACGTATGATGCTAAAATCCTGAAAAAAGGATGTGCTCCATCTCGGCAGTAGATTGGATTCCAAAACTGATTTGGGTCAATATACATTACCTTTGAAGATAAGGTACAGTCTACTGTAGGGAACCATCAACTTAGAAAGCATTGGCCTTCCCTGGGGGTCAGGTAGGTGCAAAAGATAAACCTTTATCCTATCTTTATCTTAAGATAAGTGGCCAAGCAGTATTTTTCCAAGTTTCACCAAGCTCATCATGTTGCCATAGTAGAAAAAGTTCTATAAAATGTTAAATAACTTTAAAAAAAGCATCTTGGTCTTTCAGTACTGTACAAGGTGAATTAAACTGTCCCTGGTAATAAAAAGTAATTAGAAGCATCCCAGAAACTTTATCTCTAGAAACATTAGCTGTTTTATATCATGTAATTTAGTGTGATGTTGTCAGAATTCAAGGACATTATCACACACAGAAATTGGTTCAGTTAAATCTAAAAAACGCAGCTAAACATGGGTTTAAATGTAAAATAGAAGTCTTACCTCTTGTCAAAAGATTTAATTCAAGAAGCGATGTAATAAATGATTGCTTATGCTTTATAAACAAGTCTAATTAAAATAAAAGCTTAAGTTTTGTATTTATCTTGTACCATAGAACATGATTTTCTTTGTATTTGAAGCCCACAAAGTGTCCAAATGATGCACTACATGATATAAGGAAGATTATCACATGCATATCGGTATTATCTTTCTTATGAAAATGCATTCCTTTCATTACCTTTTACTTTTTAAAATGAACTCAAATTGTGTATAATGTAATAATTTAAGTAGAATAGATTCAGGTAGGAAATATAGAGTCATGATGTTTATGGCTGACATCATTTCACATGGGTGAATTTTAAGCTAAGAAATAAAAACATTTACAATGAAGATACCATTGCTTAATTTTAAATGCCTTTAAAAAATAAATACCTCCTGAGAATAATTTGCCACTCCCAGATCCTTGGTAAGGTACTGTTTGAATCCAATCAGGAGAGGAGCATCCAGGGAGTGCTTTCTATAGAGTCCAGCTTGGGCCACTCTCTTCCGGCCTGCTGATACTTTTTAACTACTCAGGGCCTGTAAGGATATAAAACACCGGTTTAAACATTTTATACCTATAAGACAAATTAGAATTTTAGTAAAAAATAGATACATCTGAAAAATAAAAAGTCTTACTGCTGATAGAGTTCTTCAGAGCTCACATCTTCCCCTTCCTTATCCGCTTCTGTTTCAGTTTCTAGAGCAGCCTCTGGCATCTCTTCCTCCTGGACTGCGGCCTCTTGCTCAGGGCCGCTGGAATGCAGGTATATTCTTTTCAACATGCTTTTACATAATATGTTGTAACAATGATTTCAAAAAGAAACTACAGAAGCCTTACAGATTAAAAATATCTCACCTTGCCAATGTGTCTTCAGGCTTCCCATGTACAAAAAGGCCCAAGGACTCTAGCAGTCTTACAACCACTATCCTGTTTGCCTCACCAGACACGATCTCTATTCTGTGGTAATCCACGATGACCCCATTCTTCAGGTGATTCATCATGTCCTCCCTCGCCTGTTGAGAGGCCATCCTGATCTCTTCTGCCGTGGCGTGCTTCATACACGCCCTCTTCAAGTGAGCAGGAAGCTGATCAAGAGTATTCAGGCACATCTTGCACACCAGGGGAATCCTCGCGGGTTTCCTTTGAAAATAAATAATACCATCTGTGTATAGAAACAAGCTAAGACTGATTTCTTAAATTATCCTTAATTTTCTCTCTCATAGTTTGAGCATAATGATTTTATTGCATTTATATAAGAATTGCTCATTGCTCCAAAATAAATAATGGTTTCATAAAAAAGTGAGCACTTACTTGGTCTCAGTCACAGACTTTCCAATAGAAGCCATTGTGGAGTTCAGCAACTGCAGGTCCTAGAAGTGGGGAAGGAATTTTAAAAGAGAAATTGAATTACAATACAGAAGGAATGGCTGAGGGATCACTGAAATATATATATACAAATTCCAAAGACTGAGTCCATATAGAAACAACTACCTTTCATTTTCAGTATAAGAAAAAAAAAACATTATCTTCCAAAGCATCATAAAATTGTCCCTTCTTCCCCGTGACCTCATTGCTCTGCTCTCTCCTCTGTGCAGCTGAGCCCGACTCACGGTAAAATGGAAAAAAATATGCCCTCGACGTGAAATTTACTCTGGAGCGAGCCAGTGTTGCGCATAGCTGCCTTCAAAGCAGTTGACCCAGGTTCGATTCCCGGCCAATGCAGTTGCAAATGTTTTCAAATGCTGTCATGAGCCTTGGATTGTGACTAGCAAAGCGAAGCCTTTTGAAAGAGCTAAAGCACTGCAAAACGGAATTGAAGGAGAATCTTACAGGGGATTCTGAGCAGTGTCTGCATACATGCAGTCAGATAAAGGTGCTGAAAGCTTGAGCTACTCTCAATGTCATGCTGCCCTTCCCCGGAGTAAATCTGTTACATTGAAAGAATGCTTCTGGCAGGTTCAAAAAGGGACCCTTGTTAATTGGAGAAATCAATGATTTCGAATGAATTCTGTACGCGTTAAAAGACAGCTATACACAGAAAACATGCAGGACACTGCTCATGATGTTTCCCGAGCCGAAACAGAGTGCGTTTTTCCAAGCCATTTGACAAAGCCCACCCACTGAAAACTGCAGCAGATCGTGTAAAGACGTTCAACTTTGTAACTACTGCACGCACAGGAAGCAGAATAAATTCCTCTTTTCAAACTGTCAAAGGTTTGCTTTGCGAACGCTGCAGGACATCGCACAATCTCTTTTGAACAGGGACAAACGATTTCTTATGGGGCGCAGTAAGTACAGACGTTTAAAATGCTCCACTCATGCCGACGATGCAGCATGAAGAAGCGCAACCTAACGTTTGACAGACAAAAGCCAGGCGCCGCTACGAGCAATATGAAATCATACTGACAGCACACGGCGTTTCGCGCTGACACAAAAGTAATCTCGACAGACGCTGTTCTCTGCATAAAGCTGAAAGAGCTAAAGAGCGTTTCTGTTGACACGTAACAAGCTCGTTTCTTTCTACCATGATATCACCATGACCAAATCTGTCTTTAAACACCTTGCTCAGTCTCTGACGAGACTGTCAAAAATTGCTTTCGCCGATTGTATTGCAAACCGGCGGAAGCGGGGTATTGGGAAAAGTTTTCAACTAGCAATAATCGCGCCTCGGCTAAACCTCACAGGCTACGATACTGCCACTGCGCAAAGCTGACGGTTGCCAAGCAACCGCGGGGATTCTATGGAAATCGTTATCGATCGTCTCATGGCATGTCGTTGCTATAACGCTTCATATTTGTCGTCTTCTTCTTCTTCTAGCTTGAGGTTTTGAAGAATTTCATGACAGACAAGGGCTCCGTTGGGAACAAAGGGCGTTGTGAGAAAACCGTTGCTTATTTTCAGCAGCAGAAATACAACCCTTTACATAAAAGATGACAGAACAATGACGAAGGTCATGCCGGGAGGAACTCATGCACTATAGAGGAAAGGGGGCGGGCACGTACAGTTCACATTCAAGCCACAAGTACTCTTCTTGGATGTTGCACAAACAAATCCTAACGTCTTGAAAGCATTGCAGCATGTTTGTGTCCCACTTCCCGTGGCTGCGGGACGACTGACAAGAACGGACAAACAATCTGTGGCGTTTAGCGTGACATAGTCTTGCAGGCATCGTGCTGTCTCACTGCAATACTATACCGCTGGAGGAAACAGTCCATCTGGCCATGAAACTCATTTGAACGTCTAGCTACAGCAACTAACAATATCATGATTTATTCAGGATGTGTGGAATCAGCACGTCCCGGAGACAGCTTCCGAAATCGTGAGCATTCTCTGGTGGTAGGGGCGTTCAAGATGGCGCTCAGGTGGGAGGTAAAGTTTAGTTGTTGGGGAGTTTTTTTGAGTTTTTCATGACCTGAATGTTAATTTTTGCTTTTTTTGACTACAGAAAAATAAGGACTTAACACTAGTTGTTTAAACTTCAGTTATAATTGAAAGAAAAAAAAAACGATTTTTTTAGGGTTAACCCTTTTATGTTTAAAAAGTCCGATATGAGTAACACTGGGAAAAGAAAAGAGAGTGCTGGGTCTTCGAAGGAGAACTCTAAGATACCTCAATCGTATATGTATAGCACTACAAAAAAATCGATGGCAACTAAAGGGAAAAGTGAAGCAGCTGCAGGGGCAGCAAGAGGGCGGAGGCGCCGCGCGCCCGGCCGACGTGTTGGACCGGTGCGCTTTACGTGCTGAAATAAACACGCGACAGCCCCGAAATGTTTCCAGAGTGCTGTGCACTGAAGACTTGCCTGGTGCTCCTCCGTGCAGATTGTTTGTCCTCCTCCAGTGCGGGACGAGCCAACACAAGGGAGCGCATTCGCCAACATCCAGGCACGCAATGCGATTTGGAAAGCAGCTCCTTTCCAAAGAGTTGCACACGAACGATCCTTCAGTCCCGCTCGGGGGGCATGGAACCCCCGCCACACACAGCTTCAAGTAGCGAGTCATGCGCCAGGGCTCTCGCTTACGGCCACACCACCCTGGACACGCCCGATCTTGTCTGATCTCGGAAGCTAAGCAGGGTTGGGCCTGGTTAGTACTTGGATGGGAGACCGCCTGGGAATACCAGGTGCTGTAAGCTTTTGCTCTCCCGGCCAGCAGGGGTCGCCGTTGGTGCCGTAGGCTTTGGGAGGAAAACCTGCAGGATGGAAAGGTGATCTATAGCCTCATCTCTAGAGATGTTTTGTTGCTGTGGCATGTGTGTGACCCATATTCAAAAAAAAAAAACCCGTCTGTAAAACGAATATCGAAGCTGCCTCTAAATCTGCAAATGAAGATGAGTCGATAAACCACTCGTTTTTCGTATAACTAGACATTTATTCATTTGTTACCGATTTCATTCATTGAGCCCTGGGGTTTCCTAATGGCCAAGGAGGGTCGGGACCTCGGTTTGACGCCTCCCCCGAAGGACGGCGCCTGTTTGTGCAGCAGAGTGTCGCCATCAGGAGGCTGGGGCGTAAGAGAGCCACACAGCCCGCAGGGTGAGCGCTCCCTACTGGTCCCAGTCACACCTCTTGCAGGAGCAGCAGCAACCGGAGCTTTTCCGGGGTGGAATCTCCCATCCGGGTGCCGGCCAGGCTCACACCTGCTGGGCTGCCCCGGGGGTGAGCCCAGTCGAGAGTCGCAGGGCCAGATCTAGTCACCGGGGAGAAACAATACAAGTGAAGGATTGCTCGGCTCTCGGCACTTGAAAAGACCGACAAATGTCTCGTTCCCGCCGGAGCTGAATGTACCCGCATGTGTGGTGTCGTCTTCTTCCCCCGCCCCGCTGTGTTTGCTGTATTGTCTCTGAAGCCGGCCCCCCCGAGACGAGACGGGCTGTTCCTGTGCCCCAATTAACACTTTACAGGTGCCATTCCCCGGCATTGTGGCCATTGGAGCCCCGACGCAGCTAATGCGGAGCACTTGTTGGACTGGCATCGAAAGGACGTGTGCGCACGGAGCGAGCCTTCCCTGCGGCAGAGCGCGGGAACTTTCTCCCCCCCTCCCGCTGCAGGAGTTGTGTGCACTGCAGCGGTGCCGAGAGAAAAGCACAGAAGGCAGCAGGCTCTGGAGAGCAGGTAAGAGACGGAGCCTTGTGGGCAGGCAAGCAGGCCCGTTTTTTGGAAATTGCTGAAATGGTTTGTTCGGTGTGTGGCAGGCGCACGTCGCAATGAGGCCGAATTGCATCCCGGGACATGCTGCGAATGCGCAACGGCGACTGCAGATGTGTAGGAAACGGCGCGCTCGTTTTCTCGTTTTGCCCACACTTTTGAGTGTTAGTGTGGCGTGTGAGTGTGTGAAAGAGTGGGCCCAGCAGGAGGCGGTGGCGTGCAGGGCGAGGAGGTGGCCTAGGCTGCGCGATTTGTGCTGTGGGTGCGGGCCGCTTGCAGGGGCCTGTTTAACTCATACTTACCTGGCAGGGGAGATACCTTGATCAAGAAGGAGGTTCACCCAGGGCGAGGCTCGGCCATTGCACTCCGGCTGTGCTGACCCCTGCGAATTCCCCAAATGTGGGAATCTCGACTGCATAATTTCTGGTAGTGGGGGACTGCGTTCGCGCTCTCCCCTGATGTGCTTGGTCCAAAATCAGATACGGGAGGGTTAGGACACCACGAGCTGCGTGGCTGCGGAAGGATCCCGGTTCGACAGGAGTGGACGCCGCTGCTGGTTCTCGCTGGCTTTTAGTTAGGGGTCCGGAGAAGCATCTCAAGCTAGTTCCACTACTCCTTCCGGACGTTCATTCCCTTTTCAAAGTCAGTCGTTTTGCTGTAGTCTGCGTTCTTTAGGCTGATTATCGAGGTTAGCCTTTATTTGGTCATGGGGGGCCTCGGTACTGTATGCTGAGTCTAAAGACAGTTTCACCCGTTTTCTGATTGCTCGGTTCTGTACCAGTGCAGACATGTCAAACAGTGAATGGCTGTACCTCTATTGTATTCGTGCTCAATGAATGAAATCGGTAACAAATGAATATATGTCTAGTTATACGAAAAACGAGTGGTTTATCGACTCATCTTCATTTGCAGATTTAGAGGCAGCTTCGATATTCGTTTTACAGACGGGTTTTTTTTTTTTGAATATGGGTCACACACATGCCACAGCAACAAAACATCTCTAGAGATGAGGCTATAGATCACCTTTCCATCCTGCAGGTTTTCCTCCCAAAGCCTACGGCACCAACGGCGACCCCTGCTGGCCGGGAGAGCAAAAGCTTACAGCACCTGGTATTCCCAGGCAGTCTTCCATCCAAGTACTAACCAGGCCCGACGCTGCTTAGCTTCCGAGATCAGACGAGATCAGGCGTGTTCAGGGTGGTGTGGCCGTAAGCGAAAGTCCCGGCGCCTGACTCGCTACTTGAAGCTGTGTGTGGCGGGGGTTCCGTGCCCCCCGAGCGGGACTGAAGGATCGTTCGTGTGCAACTCTTTGGAAAGGAGCTGCTTTCCAAATCGCATTGCGTGCCTGGATGTTGGCGAATGCGCTCCCTTGTGTTGGCTCGTCCCGCACTGGAGGAGGACAAACAATCTGCACGGAGGAGCACCAGGCAAGTCTTCAGTGCACAGCACTCTGGAAACATTTCGGGGCTGTCGCGTGTTTATTTCAGCACGTAAAGCACACCGGTCCAACACGTCGGCCGGGCGCGCGGCACCTCCGCCCTCTTGCTGCCCCTGCAGCTGCTTCACTTTTCCCTTTAGTTGCCATCGATTTTTTTGTAGTGCTATACATATACGATTGAGGTATCTTAGAGTTCTCCTTCGAAGACCCAGCACTCTCTTTTCTTTTCCCAGTGTTACTCATATCGGACTTTTTAAACCTAAAAAAAAATCGTTTTTTTTTCTTTCAATTATAACTGAAGTTTAAACAACTAGTGTTAAGTCCTTATTTTTCTGTAGTCAAAAAAAGCAAAAATTAACATTCAGGTCATGAAAAACTCAAAAAAACTCCCCAACCACTAAACTTTACCTCCCACCTGAGCGGCATCTTGAACGCCCCTACCACCAGAGAATGCTCACGATTTCGGAAGCTGTCTCCGGGACGTGCTGATTCCACACATCCTGAATAAATCATGATATTGTTAGTTGCTGTAGCTAGACGTTCAAATGAGTTTCATGGCCAGATGGACTGTTTCCTCCAGTGGTATAATATTGCAGTGAGACAGCACGATGCCTGCAAGACTATGTCACGCTAAACGCCACAGATTGTGTTTGTCCGTTCGTGTCAGTCGTCCCGCAGCCACGGGAAGTGGGACACAAACATGCTGCAATGCTTTCAAGACGTTAGGATTTGTTTGTGCAACATCCAAGAAGAGTACTTGTGGCTTGAATGTGAACTGTACGTGCCCGCCCCCTTTCCTCTGTAGTGCATGAGTTCCTCCCGGCATGACCTTCGTCATTGTTCTGTCATCTTTTATTTAAAGGGTTGTATTTCTGCTGCTGAAAATAAGCAACGGTTTTCTCACAACGCCCTTTGTTCCCAACGGAGCCCTTGTCTGTCATGAAATTCTTCAAAACCTCAAGCTAGAAGAAGAAGAAGAAGACAAATATGAAGCGTTATAGCAACGACATGCCATGAGACGATCGATAACGATTTCCATAGGATCCCCGCGGTTGCCTGGCAACCGTCAGCTTTGCGCAGTGGCAGTATCGTAGCCTGTGAGGTTTAGCCGAGGCGCGATTATTGCTAGTTGAAAACTTTTCCCAATACCCCGCTTCCGCCGGTTTGCAATACAATCGGCGAAAGCAATTTTTGACAGTCTCGTCAGAGACTGAGCAAGGTGTTTAAAGACAGATTTTGTCATGGTAACATCATGGTAGAAAGAAACAAGCTTGTTACGTCTCAACAGAAACGCTCTTTAGCTCTTTCAGCGTTATGCAGAGAACAGCGTCTGTCGAGATCACTTTTGAGTCAGCGCGAAACGCCGTGTGCTGTCAGTTTGATTTCATATTGCTCGTAGCGGCGCCCGGCTTTTGTCTGTCAAACGTTAGGTTGCGCTTCTTCATGCTGCATCGTCGGCATGAGTGGAGCTTTTTAAACGTCTGTACTTACTGCGCCCCATAATAAATCGTTTGTCCCCATTCAAAAGAGATTGTGCGATGTCCTGCAGCGTTCGCAAAGCAAACCTTTGACAGTTTGAAAAGAGGAATTTATTCTGCTTCCTGTGCGTGCAGTAGTTACAAAGTTGAACGTCTTTACACGATCTGCTGCAGTTTTCAGTGGGTGGGCTTTGTCAAATGGCTTGGAAAAACGCACTGTGTTTCGGCTCGGGAAACATCATGAGCAGTGTCCTGCATGTTTTCTGTGTATAGCTGTCTTTTAACGCATACAGAATTCATTCGAAATCATTGATTTCTCCAATTAACAAGGGTCCCTTTTTGAACCTGCCAGAAGCATTTTTTCAATGTAACAGATTTACTCCGGGGAAGGGCAGCATGACATTGAGAGTAGCTCAAGCTTTCAGCACCTTTATCTGACTGCATGTATGCAGACACTGCTCAGAATCCCCTGTAAGATTCTCCTTCAATTCCGTTTTGCAGTGCTTTAGCTCTTTCAAAAGGCTTCGCTTTGCTAGTCACAATCCAAGGCTCATGACAGCATTTGAAAACATTCGCAACTGCGTTGGCCGGGAATCGAACCTGGGTTAACTGCTTTGAAGGCAGCTATGCGCAACACTGGCTCGCTCCAGAATAAATCTCACGTCGAGGGCATATTTTTTTCCATTTTACCGTGAGTCGGGCTCAGCTGCACAGAGGAGAGAGCAGAGCAATGAGGTCACGGGGACAGGGGAGTCACACGCTGGCGGTTTGAATACGCGGAAGATCACTGAGGGATCCACAGTATATGGACCCTCCGTGCGCCATCAGTCCGCACTCCGGACTCTGAATCCTGCCATCCGAGTTAAGATCTCGGCGGAACCTGAGGCGCAGTTCCTTCTTAAAACGTCATCTGGTGAGCATTTCTAGAATCGTACTTGTATAGATTCAGCCTTTAATGTGTTGCTAGGTTAAAATTGATGACTTCTTGTATTTCAGTAGGCAACTGCCCTCTTGATTTCGGATTTAATTTCTTTATTACAGGGGCGCTTTTATGAAGACAGAGTCATGTTCAGGTACTTTGCTTGATGGAGGAAGCTCATTTCGGACTCTGTGATCTGCTCACCTGGAAAGGTCTGCTATACTACTACAAGAGAGAAGTAGAGTCTGGAAGAAGGGACAATTTTATGATGCTTTGGAAGATAATGTTTTTTTTTCTTATACTGAAAATGAAAGGTAGTTGTTTCTATATGGACTCAGTCTTTGGAATTTGTATATATATATTTCAGTGATCCCTCAGCCATTCCTTCTGTATTGTAATTCAATTTCTCTTTTAAAATTCCTTCCCCACTTCTAGGACCTGCAGTTGCTGAACTCCACAATGGCTTCTATTGGAAAGTCTGTGACTGAGACCAAGTAAGTGTTCACTTTTTTATGAAACCATTATTTATTTAGGAGCAATGAGCAATTCTTTTATAAATGCAATAAAATCATTATGCTCAAACTATGAGAGAGAAAATTAAGGATAATTTAAGAAATCAGTCTTAGCTTGTTTCTATACACAGATGGTATTATTTATTTTCAGAGGAAACCCGCTCACTTGAAGAGGTCGTGTATGAAGCACGCCACGGCAGAAGAGATCAGGATGGCCTCTCAACAGGCGAGGGAGGACATGATGAATCACCTGAAAAACGGGGTCATCGTGGATTACCACAGAATAGAGATCGTGTCTGGTGAGGCAAACAGGATAGTGGTTGTAAGACTGCTAGAGTCCTTGGGCCTTTTTGTACATGGGGAGCCTGAAGACACATTGGCAAGGTGAGATATTTTTAATCTGTAAGGCTTCTGTAGTTTCTTTTTGAAATCATTGTTACAACATATTATGTAAAAGCATGTTGAAAAGAATATACCTGCATTCCAGCGGCCCTGAGCAAGAGGCCGCTGTCCAGGAGGAAGAGATGCCAGAGGCTGCTCTAGAAACTGAAACAGAAGCGGATAAGGAAGGGGAAGATGTGAGCTCTGAAGAACTCTATCAGCAGTAAGACTTTTTATTTTTCAGATGTATCTATTTTTTACTAAAATTCTAATTTGTCTTATAGGTATAAAATGTTTAAACCGGTGTTTTATATCCTTACAGGCCCTGAGTAGTTAAAAAGTATCAGCAGGCCGGAAGAGAGTGGCCCAAGCTGGACTCTATAGAAAGCACTCCCTGGATGCTCCTCTCCTGATTGGATTCAAACAGTACCTTACCAAGGATCTGGGAGTGGCAAATTATTCTCAGGAGGTATTTATTTTTTAAAGGCATTTAAAATTAAGCAATGGTATCTTCATTGTAAATGTTTTTATTTCTTAGCTTAAAATTCACCCATGTGAAATGATGTCAGCCATAAACATCATGACTCTATATTTCCTACCTGAATCTATTCTACTTAAATTATTACATTATACACAATTTGAGTTCATTTTAAAAAGTAAAAGGTAATGAAAGGAATGCATTTTCATAAGAAAGATAATACCGATATGCATGTGATAATCTTCCTTATATCATGTAGTGCATCATTTGGACACTTTGTGGGCTTCAAATACAAAGAAAATCATGTTCTATGGTACAAGATAAATACAAAACTTAAGCTTTTATTTTAATTAGATTTCTTTATAAAGCATAAGCAATCATTTATTACATCGCTTCTTGAATTAAATCTTTTGACAAGAGGTAAGACTTCTGTTACATTTAAACCCATGTTTAGCTGTGTTTTTTAGATTTAACTGAACCAATTTCTGTGTGTGATAATGTCCTTGAATTCTGACAACATCACACTAAATTACATGATATAAAACAGCTAATGTTTCTAGAGATAAAGTTTCTGAGATGCTTCTAATTACTTTTTATTACCAGGGACAGTTTAATTCACCTTGTACAGTACTGTAAGACCAAGATGCTTTTTTTAAAAGTTATTTAACATTTTATAGAACTTTGTCTACTATGGCAACATGATGTGCTAGGTGAAACTTGGAAAAATACTGCTTGGCCACTTATCTTAAGGTAAAGATAGGATAAAAGTTTATCTTTTGCACCTACCTGACCCCCAGGGAAGGCCAATGCTTTCTAAGTTGATGGTTCCCTACAGTAGACTGTACTTTAATTTCAAAGGTAATGTATATTGACCCAAATCAGTTTTGGAATCCAATCTACTGACGAGATGGAGCACATCCTTTTTTCAGGATTTTAGCATCATACGTTTGGTATATTTAGTCCCTAATGCTGAAAGAAATGATCATAGAACATTTGGACACTTTGTGGGCTTGAAATACAAAGCAAATCATGTTCTATGGTACAAGATAAATACAAAACTTAAGCTTTTATTTTAATTAGATTTGTTTATAAAGCATAAGCAATCATTTATTACATTAATATATGTGAAAATAACATTTTAGCATCATACGTTTAGTATATTTAGTCCCTAATGCTGAAAGAAATGATCATAGAACATGACATCTAACCTTACCTGCGGTGTTTTTAATCCCTATTGCTCAATGCACAGTGAAAGCATTCCATACATGTGTCTGACAATGAGGAATGGGCCCCTGAGACAGTCATTTGCCTGTTTCACAAATGATCGTATTTTACTAGAGGTTCTGTTTGGGATTCAGATGTGCATTCGGACAGCAATCCCTTTCAAGAAATGATACGTTCTGGATGAGGTCAAAGGTGCTGGAACACTGTATCTAGGATGTGTTTGCAGAGACTGTGTGTCTCCTGCTTCAACGCAGTGATAAACAGATGTGCTCCTTTAATTTATTGGTACATGCCCAGGGCAGTAAGCAGTCTGAGGATTTATTTCCAGATGGCATAGAGCAGTGAAGCAGTGAAGTAGTGCAAAACACTGGATCATTATATTATTAGAATCTATTCTACTTAAATTATTACATTATACTCAATTTGAGTTCATTTTAAAAAGTAAAAGGTAATGAAAGGAATGCATTTTCATAAGAAAGATAATACCGATATGCATGTGATAATCTTCCTTATATCATGTAGTGCGTCATTTGGACACTTTGTGGGCTTGAAATACAAAGAAAATCATGTTCTATGGTACAAGATAAATACAAAACTTAAGCTTTTATTTTAATTAGATTTGTTTATAAAGCATAAGCAATCATTTATTACATTAATATATGTGAAAATAACATTTTAGCATCATATGTTTAGTATATTTAGTCCCTAATGCCGAAAGAAATGATCATTTGTTTAACATGCACAGGTCTGTCTCAAAGGATGCAGTACTCCTGAAGGGCCTCAAACCCTACATTTCGGATGCCTAGCTGTATCCCTCACATGTGGCACCTCAGAATGACTTCTAACCTTACCTGTGGTGTATTCAGTCCCTATTGCTCAATGCACGGTGTACATACTGCATACATGTGTCTTGAGAATGAGGAATGGGCCCCTGAGACAGTCATTTGCCTGTTTCATAAACAGGGACCTGGACCTAGACCTGGCCCGTACAGGGCTCAAACCCGCGACCTTGGCGTTATTAGCACCACGCTCTAACCAACTGAGCTAACCGGCCTCATGACAGTGCTCCTCTCTGTGCTGCAAAAAATCAAACTCAGGGAATTTCTTTTGTCCTCCTTTGAATAGAAAGCCGTGTAATCAGTGTACGGGCTTTCTCGTGCAGTTTCATGGTTCTTGTAACCCAAATCCTACACTGGCCTGAAGTGCCCCCCCATTTCACAGCATTTTTCAGCTGATTTAAAATGTACCTAAAGGAGAAGCATTATTGAAGACCATCAATTACCAAGAGCTTTTGTCAAAGGTTTTGGTGGTCATTTTGAATGACCACAGAGCGCTGTGACCTCGGTTTTATCCAAAAAGACAGCGCCCTTTTACAACACAGCATCTCCGTCACTATACTGGGGCATTGGGACCCGCACAGACCTCAGGGTGAGCGCCCCCCCGCCGGCACCATTAACACCGCTTCCAGCTGGAAGCTTTGTTTTTCCCTGTAGCTCACCCTCATCCGGATTCTGACCTGGCTCACACCTGCTTAGCTTCAGTGGGTTTTCAGTTGCGAGTTGCAAAAGTTGGGATGCAAGTGATGGAGCCGTTCGCTGCAAAAGCCACTGGCCAGGAATCGAAACCAAGCCTCCTGCGTGGCAGGCGAGAGTTCTAACAATGAACCACCAATGCTCAATGCCTGTACCTTCAAAAAAGACGCTTTTTTGGTGCTGTGTGCAAAAAGCGTCGACATCTACTTCCAGCTGCAAAATGCCATCCGCGGACGCTGTGAATTTATTTATTTAGACACCGCTCAGAATCCCCTGTAAGATTCTCCTTCAATTCCGTTTTGCAGTGCTTTAGCTCTTTCAAAAGGCTTCGCTTTGCTAGTCACAATCCAAGGCTTGTGACAGCATTTGAAAACACTTGCCACTGCGTTGGCCAGGAATCAAATCCGGGTCAACTGCTTGGAAGGTAGCTATGCTCACCACTATACCACCAACACATGCCCGGGGGAGCCCTCCAGGACACCACCAGAGAATGCTCACGATTTCAGAAGCTGTCTCCGGGACGTGCTGATTCCACACATCCTGAATAAATCATGTTATTGTTAGTTGCTGTAGCTAGACGTTCAAATGAGTTTCATGGCCAGATGGACTGTTTCCTCAAGTGGTATAGTATTGCAGTAAGACAGCACGATGCCTGCAAGACTATGTCACGCTAAACGCCACAGATTGTGTTTGTCCGTTCGTGTCAGTCGTCCTGCAGCCACGGGAAGTGGGACACAAACATGCTGCAATGCTTTCAAGACATTAGGATTTGTTTGTGCAACATCCGAGAAGAGTACTTGTGGCTTGAATGTGACTGAGCAAGGTGTTTAAAGACAGAGACTGAAAACTGTTAAAGGATGAGTCAAAGTAACGTCTAATCGGATTAGTTTCCTTAGAGCTGGTTCAGAGTTTGCTCAAGAGTTTACCTTTCACAGATGCGCAAAGAAGAATGTTGGGGGTGCACGCTTCAAGGCGCCTTACAGCTGTAGGGAGTGATTTCAGACGATTCGTGGCGTGTGCTCATTCCCATATACCGTACGCCCCGGGGTGCAGTGCTAGGATGACGTACAATACCGCTTGGGCACGTAACGGCGTTATATGCAAGTGCGGGACGTGAGGGTTTTGCGTTTGTTCGTTTTGTTTTGCTCTGCTTTGCTTTGTTTTGCTTTCCATCGCGTTGGTAAGAGCGTAAATAAAAAGGCGATTCCTGCATCTACCACTAATGTAAGAGCTATTTCAAGTGCGCCGTGGTGCGGCTTTTCAAATGCTTAACAGGATGATTTTGCATGCACGCGTGCTTTCATGCAGTCGTGTGTGCAACCATGTCTGCTTACGTGCAAACGGGCGTGGTTTCATGTATGCAAAAAACTTTCCTGGGCTCTTCTGAAGCACATAAAATTATTTGGAGATATACATTTGTCTTATTTTCCTCTTAGGCTCTAGAATTGATAACTTTTTTTTCATTTTTGGCATTTTTCATCATTTTCCAGAAAGTGGTTGCAAGCCCAATATCATGCGAAGAAACTTCAGGATTCGGGGATCAGTCAATGGATTTTCTTCAAAGTTGGATTTTTGCACTCTGTGGACCAAGAGATGTTGTTCTATAATGTTTTTTTTTTTTTTCAAATTTAAAAATATCATTTTTTCATGGAGCTTTGAATGGGATGGATTCACCCTCCTTTAGCTAGGACAGAGCTCCAGGAGCCTGGGTAGGATTCTAGCTTTCTCCCCTTGCAGGCACCTGGCACAGAAGACAATATTTTTTTCCTTAAAATCTTTTTTTTTGTGTTCCTTGTTGTTCCAAACTTAATTTTAATCACTTTTAATTAGAGATTTTATTAAAAATAGTGCAATAAATGACTAATTTCACAAAAATTAATGTAATATAAAACGGATGTTTTCAACTTTATTGTAGTGTTTTAGAAACTAATATGTCTTCAAAAATGGTTGTTTTTCACTCCTATGAATGAAAACTGTTGTTATATGATGTTTTTTTTTTCAAATTTTAAATGATCATTTTTTCATGGAGCTTTGAAGGGGATGGATTCACCCTCCTTTAGCCAGGACAGAGCTCCAGGAGCCTGGGTAGGATTCTAGCTTTCTCCCCTTGCAGGCACCTGGCACAGAAGACATCATTTTTTTCCTTAAAATCTTTTTTTTTGTGTTCCTTGTTGCTCCAAACTTAATTCTATTCACTTTTAATTAGAGATTATATTAAAAATAGTGCAATAAATGACTAATTTCACTAAAAATACTAAAAGTAATATAAAACTGATGTTTTTAACTTTATTGTAGTGTTTTAGAAACTAAAATGTCTTCAAAAATGGTTATTTTTCACTCCTAGGAATGAAAGCTGATGAATGAATGAATGAATGATGATGAATGCATCGCTTGCGTCAGGCGTCGTACATGATCAATTTAAGGTAGTGGTTCTTAGACCGCTCCTTAAGAAGTCAAATTTGGATCCACAAGTTCTTAACAACTACAGGCCTGTCTCAAAGGTCCCATTTCAATCTAAAAGTCTTGAAAGAATAGTTGTTGCCCAACATCAAATGGATTCAAATAATATACTTGAGAAATTTCAGTCTGGTTTCTGAAACTGCATTAACAAGAGTCGTAAATTATATTCTCTTAGCTACTGATGCGGGGAATGCAACAGTGCTAGGTTGCAACAGTGCTAGGAATGCAAACTTTAGGTTGCGCTTCTTCATGCTGCATCATTGGCATGAGTGGAGCTTTTTAAACGTCTGTACTTACTGCGCCCCATAAGAAATCGTTTGTCCCTGTTCAAAAGAGATTGTGCGATGTCCTGCAGCGTTCGCAAAGCAAACCTTTGACAGTTTGAATAGAGGAATTTATTCTGCTTCCTGTGCGTGCAGTAGTTACAAACTTGAACGTCTTTACACGATCTCCTGCAGTTTTCAGTGGGCAGGCTTGGTCAGATGGCTTGGAAAAACGCACTGTGTTTCGGCTCGGGAAACATCATGAGCAGTGTCCTGCATGTTTTCTGTGTATAGCTGTCTTTTAACGCATACAGAATTCATTCGAAATCATTGATTTCTCCAATTAACAAGGATCCCTTAAATGATGAGTCAAAGTAACATCTAATCGGATTAGTTTCCTTAGAGCTGGTTCAGAGTTTGCTCAAGAGTTTACCTTTCACAGATGAGCAAAGAAGAATGTTGGGGGTGCACGCTTCAAGGCACCTTACAGCTGTAGGGAGTGATTCGAGACGATTCGTGGCGTGTGCTCGTTCCCATATACCATACGCACCGGCGTGCAGTGCTAGGATGACGTACAATACCGCTTGGGCACGTAACGGCGTTATATGCAAGTGCGGGACGTGAGGGTTTTCGTTTGTTCGTTTTGTTTTGCTCTGCTTTGCTTTGTTTTGCTTTCCATCGCGTTGGTAAGAGCGTAAATAAAAAGGCGATTCCTGCGTCTACCACTAATGTAAGAGCTATTTCAAGTGCGACGTGGTGCGGCTTTTCAAATGCTTGTGGGCATTTCTCTGTTGTTGATTCTTTTTTTGTGTGTAACAAAGTGGCATTTTCATGTCCGGACGGGGAGACTTTATCATTCCGACATGAAGCCACCCTTAAGTCCTCTGAGGCGTGTCTGTCTGCAAGGCTTGTATTTTGGAAATGTTTTTTTGAAACGGAGAACGACTTTGAAATAGGCTTCCGCCGGCGCCTCGCGATCCAGGTAAGATTGTAGCAAGAACGCAGCGGCTGTGGGGCTTGCTGTAGTCGTGGCCGAGTGGTTAAGGCGATGGACTAGAAATCCATTGGGGTCTCCCCGCGCAGGTTCGAATCCTGCCGACTACGTTGTCCGCCTCCAGTTGGTGTGTTCCGGCGCAAGCAAAGAAGCGCGCCTCTTTGTTGTTCCTGGTGGTTTTAAAACGCCCAATCGCTTGTACCCGCTGCCTTGAAATAAATTCTTCAGCATCCGCGAATGGCATTTTGCAGCTGGAAGCATATGTCGACGCTTTTTGCACAGAGCACCAAAAAAGCGTCTTTTTTGAAGGCCCAGACACTGAGCATTGGTGTTTCAGTGGTAGAATTCTTGCCTGCCACGCGGGAGGCTTGGGTTTGATTCCCGGCCAATGCAGTGGCTTTTGCAGCGAGCGGCTCCATCACTTGCATCCCCTTGCAACTCGCAACTGAAAACCCACTGAAGCTAAGCAGGTGTGAGCCAGGTCAGTACCCGGATGAGGGTAAGCTACAGGGAAAAACAAAGCTTCCAGCTGGAAGCGGTGTTAATGGTGCCGGCGGGGGGGCGCTCACCCTGAGGTCTGTGCGGGTCCCAATGTCCCAGCATAGTGACGGAGACGCTGTGTTGTAAAAGGGCGCTGTCTTTCGGATGAGATGTAAAACCGAGGTCATAGTGCTCTGTGGTCATTAAAAATGACCACCAAAAGCTCTTGGTAATTGATGGTCTTCAATAATGCTTCTCCTTTAGGTACATTTTAAATCAGCTGAAAAATGCTGTGAAATGGGGGGACACTTCAGGCCAGTGTAGGATTTGGGTTACAAGAACCATGAAACTGCACGAGAAAGCCCGTACACTGAATTACACGGCTTTCTATTCAAAGGAGGGCAAAAGAAATTCCCTGAGTTCGATTTTTTGCAGCACAGAGAGGACCACCGTTGTGAGGCCAGTTAGCTCAGTTGGTTAGAGCGTGGTGCTAATAACGCCAAGGTCATGGGTTCAATCCCCGTACGGGCTATGTTCTTTTCTCCTCTCTTACCAAAGCTGTTAGGTTCCTTTCTGTGGTGAGATGGGTTGTCATGCAATGCTGCCACATAGTGCCGACAGACAAGAGTGTTGCGGGAGAAGAGAAAAGTGTTTGAAGATTTAAGAGTGTCTTAGGTGGAGTCAAAATCAAGTGTCACAAATGCAAGTGGGAGGATTTCCAATGTTTAATATGGTAAAAATAAGCAGAAGTTATCTGCCGGTCATGGCACAGTCTGCCATGCTTTTGTCAGATACTGTAAAGTGGTGTCGAACTGGAGCCTCACCATTTGCATATGTGAGGCTCCAGTTATACATCGAGTGTCACATTAAATGACAAAAATGAAGAGAGTTAAAGCAGCTGGAGAGGTTTTCTTACAACTTTTGAGCTGACACAGTTTTGGAAAATGTTTCCTTCACGCTGCACTGTACAACATAGGCAGCCAAGAGTCTCCAAAACAAAACAGAATTGACAGATAGGAGAAAATTCCCACTCGTCCTGAAGTTCCCAAAATCCAGCACTGAGCGTAAACAAAGTGTCGAAGTAGCGTGGGAATGCTAACCCTAACCCTAGCTGGAGTTTGAGCAATCCAGCACTGAGCGTAAAAAGATGAGTCAAAGTAACGTCTAATCGGATTAGTTTCCTTAGAGCTGGTTCAGAGTTTGCTCAAGAGTTTACCCAGTGGGCATTGATTCGTCGAATATACGTATATTCACGGCGAAAATACGGCTATACGTATATATACGTCGCCTCGACGTATAATCAACGTCGAATTGCAACCGTAAAATCGACGACATTAATAAACGCATATATAACGTCGAAAACACATCTAACACAGTGCCTGAGGCTTTTTACTGTATGTATCGTGTGTGCCGCAACTAGGAGTATACGGCACTCTGCACAGTGTACGAAGTAAATTATTTTCGCAGTAATTAATTTACACGTGTATAATAAATATAGTAAATATAATAAATTAATTACTGCGAAAATAATTTTCTTCGTAAATCCTGCAATCCAGATGATTGGGGTATTGGTGCATGGCTACAGTCTGTGCTAGGAACATGGAGAGGGTCTCTGGTTCAATACATATTTGTGGGTCTGGTATTATTCGTTATGATCATATCGTTAATATCCTGTTTGAAAAACATGTGGACTAAAGCTGCTGCTTCTGTGCTAATTGTACGCCCTGAAGGGATCATGAAGGTCAAAAAATGATTTCATGGGAAAGGTTCTCTTATCTAGTGGCAGAACCTGATGGGTAGAACAATATAGCTTTAAGGGGGGTTACCCTTGGGAGTGATTCCCCTAGATGCAAATGATTATTGTGGTTTGTTTGTTCATAATAAGATGTTTTGCAGGAACGGAACAAAGAGAAATTTTACAACTTCAGCTAGAATTGTTCTACAAAACGTCACAGCTGAGGCAGGGGAACAATGTGTAGATTTTTCTAAGAGTTATTACCCAGTTGTTGACCAATCTGTTGACCAATGTTGACCAAAAAAGCCTAGGATTATGCTGGGCTCCAGCCCACAGGGATTTACCTGTGCTGTAAGAACTAATGAGTGAATAAGGAGACTGGATTCTGGTGAAAGACTTCAGGAAAAAGAAATGGTGTTCACTCAGGTGGAGGGGGCTGTACCAGGTGCTGCTGACCACTGCCACTGCTGTGAAGGTCACAGAAATGGTGCCCTGGATTCATGCTTCCCACTGTAAAAAGGTCACAAACGAACTGAACAAAGCGCAGGAGTGATGTCTCCACAAGGACAGATGGGGATAACCTGCTTGGGACTGATGTGCACAGCCTTTTTCCTTTTTATGTAGAAGCCTGTCACCACCCCAAAAGAGGAAGAATCTAAACACGAAGCCTCTTTGTATACAAACTGGCTGAATGAAACTGATAATGAGGGGGATATGAGTAATTTGTGGTATAAATTTATAAATCATACTGTAAAGTTAAAGAAATTTAATGCATCTTGTTATATATGTGCTTTAATGCCTCATTCTACAGCCTCACCCATGCGACTTTTTATGAAATGTACTCTTTTATTAATATCATGTTAGAAGGCTTAGACGCTATCAAACAAGAATTAAGGGGAGTTAGATTAATGGCACTTCAGAACAGGTTCGTGCTGGACCTTCAAAATGCAGCATCTGGAGGAGTCTATGCTTTAGTAGGAGACTCCTGTTGTACATATATTCCAGCTAATGACTATGATTACGGAAATCTTACACTCGCTATTCAGCATTTAAAAGAACTAAAAGACAAGGTGAATAAAGAGAGAGGCATAAAAGATACACCGGCTTTTCTCTCCTGGTTAGAATCACTGTTTGGGCCAGGGGGAATGTTTTTCTTTTAAGTTACTAACACCGATTATAGGGGCTGTGATACTTGTCTTCCTGTTTTTATGTTGCTGTATGACATGTATTATTCCAATGCTTCGAAATATGGAAATATGGTACCTAGGGGGATAAACTGTTCATCCTTCCAGTCTGGAGAATTGGCAGCTGTCTGACGTCAGTAAGTGATCCTTAAAAAATTAATAGTTCCATGACAGTGTGCATCACCAGAAAATCAATTTCAATGCATTAAAACTCTTGTTATCCTTCTGATCATTGAAGTGTCATTGCCCCAGCACTGTATACTCTTACTTTTGACGCCTGTCTGAAGTTGGATCCATTTCTAAGAATGGTGACTCACATATCCTCATGCTCAACTTTGGCTCAACCACACAAACTATGAAGTTAATCATCTGCTTTTGCTCCAAGATTTATGTTACTAGGCTCTCTCCTGGGGATCCTCGTGTTCAAACTTTGCCCTTATTGTGGATGATCCATGACAGAATTCAGGGAATTCAGAATTCTGATACCTCAGCTCAGATTCTGACTGGGCAGACTGTCATTGCCTGGTGTGAATGTGTGCATATCTGTTTTTGTGCATGTTCTGTGGCCTGTTGTACAGTACATCACAAATGAAAGGGAAATGGAAAACTAAAATAAGACTCAAGTGTTTTATCTTTCATTAACAGTGTTTCATTAGTATCTGTGCTAGATCCTGTCATCCACTGCTTACCACGACAGGCTCTAGCACAGGATAGCAGCTAATACATTTAACAATCTCACTGCACAATGTTGTATATTCAAGGGCTGATCTTCTGTACTTTTTCTTTCACTTTTCATTTCCTAGAAACTCAGTCCTGCCAGGAATAATCTGAGAACAAAATCAATCTGAGTGAAAATCTAAGCAGAGGAAGATTGTTTTACAGAGTTAACAAGGTCTAATTCAAGGTCATCAGCACTAACAACATTCTCTCTGGAGACAGGCGATAAGAAAATTGAAAGTGTGTATTGTTACATAACAGCAGAGACTATGAGTTATGCTATCATGAGAGTGGTGATGGATTTTTTTCATTGCTTAGTTTTGCAGGTTCTGTACATTTGAACATTCAAAGTGACTAAAGTAAAGGAGTTTTCCCTTTTTACCACATAATTCCCAAAGATCAACACTAATAGAAAGCCTAATTCCAGCCAAGATTCAATTACTGTCTCTCAGGCATCCCAGCAGTGGATTTCATGACTTCAGACAGCC
This sequence comes from Lepisosteus platostomus, assembly GCF_059453375.1. Classification (NCBI taxonomy): domain Eukaryota; kingdom Metazoa; phylum Chordata; class Actinopteri; order Semionotiformes; family Lepisosteidae; genus Lepisosteus; species Lepisosteus platostomus. The sequence goes on from NW_028291668.1 coordinate 402,566, forward strand.
ATCTTTATCAGTGGAGAACTCAATGCTCTGAGGTTTACTGGCAGAGTCTCACACTGGGTAATATGTTGGTAAATAATGTCCTATGGAATTCTACTATTGATAAATTCTACTATGGAACTGCGATGTGTCCTGAAAAAATCTTCTATGATAGTGGTACAGTCCATCACACCCCACCTACAGCCTTTAAAAGAGAAAAAAATATTCTGATATTATGGTGGAAAAAGAGCCCTGGAATCTTTGTAGAAGGACCAAAGACGGAAAGAACGGGCAGTGTAACCATGGCGAAGAGAAGGGAAATATTGGAGAGAGCTTTTTTCATACACTTTTTATCATTGTTTTTCCAGCCCAACAATGATCAACAAATATGGGCAGGCGTCCTGTGCCAAATCCAATCTACCTTTCTTCCAAGCATACAGGAATGTCAGTGAATTAAATATTGACATATGAAAATACCCAAAAATATGCAATCACACATATGCAGTTTGAGCAAACATAAGACAATACCCAAGTACCACAAACTACCAGGCATCATTAGCAGTTCAGGTGGGGAGCTGTGTCAGCATGCGTAGGCTGCAAAGGAACAAGTAATAGGTCTATTCCATGCTTAAAAGAGAAGAAAGAAAACACAACATTTCAGCCGTGGAGCCCTCACACCTGAAGAAGGCTCCACGGCCGAAACGTTGTGTTTTCTTTCTTCTCTTTTCATCTAGTGTCATTAGCCAGTTCCTGTCAAAATAAAATAGAAATGGATAACATTCTAGAGAGAGTTTGAAATACCAAGGTACAATTTAAACCATATTTCTTCCACTACAACCACAATATTTTGGAGAGATCGCTGAGCCTAACTGTTCTGGCATGCCCGTTAGCCTCCGTCCTGCTTCAGCAATGAATGCAACGGGGCACATTCTGAGGGAGATGCGGTCAATCAGGTTGCAGGAAAACCACGCTATGCTTTTTTTTGAGATCCTGAAAAGGACAGAGGGGCCATGTATATGTGTGCAGCTGGATATGTAATTGCAGGTGGCGTAGCAAATTCTGCTGAAGCCCCACTGCCTGGTGTGGACGGTAGCTGTGCATGTTGCAGCAGAATTGTGCATGTGAGATCAAGGGGGCATGTCATGTGTTTGAGCACTTCACTCCCTTCCGGAAGCACGTGATTCCCTGAGTCCAAAAAATTTGTAAGTTCTTTGGATGACCTGTGGACCGATCTTTCACGATGAAGAATTCCTTAAGAAGAATAGATCTCGGCCCACCATCCCAATGCCTCCATCTCAAAACAGCAACCTCCCACTGCCCTTAGTCTGCAAGGCAGTCCTTTCAAGTGCGATGATGACGCCGGGACCTTCGTTGCCTATTGTACGAGCTGAACTTTTGTGCTCATCAATTCAACGCTCTTTCCATCAACTCATCTTGTCTTTTGACGCTTCGTGTTTTGTGCTCCTTTGACTATCGGCATATCGGGTGACTGCAAACACTGAAGTTCTTGCTTACGGAGTGTGGAATAGTGTTTTCAAGTGATCGCTGTTCTGTCATGTTGACGCCGAGTGAATCTTTCTTTGGCAACATGGGCAGGCTGACAGCAGCGCGAGCGAAAGTAATGGCAAATTTCTTGACTTATTTCTGAATGTGAATGTTCTTTAGAAAAGGGATGCGGCGTTGCTTCTCCCCCGTGTAAAGGTCACGCATTCCAGACGTGGTTATGAGCGAACAGTTGCCGCAAGTGTTTGAAAAGAGCAAGAGAGGAAGCAGCCCTGCCCCGTGTGAGGATCAAACTCAGGACCTTCAGATGATGAGACTGACGCGCTACCAACTACGCCAACGAGGCCAGCTGCAGTACACAGCCGGAAAGTTTGCCTCATGGATTTCAGTCGCCCGTTCCCTAATCTTTAGACGCCCTCTGCTGGATGTTGCATTTGCCTTTTGATCTCACCGATACTTTTTTGGTCTGTTTCTGTTGCGAGTCTGTTTTTCAGATCTCACCTAGCACAAGTCTCTCTGGCTGAAGTGGCCTCTCTGCTTCAGCATCGTGCCCTCACTCAGCCATTAAAAACGTCACTCGGACTTCTGACATGCTGACATGAAATGTCAAGAGAGAGTGGCGGAGACGCTTAAGGCAGAGAGAAGATGAAGAGGGGGCGTGGCTGCGAAATGATTGACAGCTGCATGACGCTCTCCATGCAAGGCGTGACCACAGGCTAAAGGACACCTTTCGGCACATCAAGCTCTAAGCACACACCTGGAGGACGTGGGAAATGATCCCGCTACCTCTCGCATGCAAAGCGAGCGCTGTACCATGCAAGCTAACCCCCCTCGCTGGGGCTCATGCCTCGGTGTCGCCTAGTGCCGCTTGTTCCCCTCTTACCGGGTGCAGTTCACTGCCCTTCGTCTGCAAGGCAGTCGTGTAATTGCGGCTTTCTTGACTTATTGATGAAGGTCTGACTGGACGAGCGAATGACGCCTCTCCCCCGTCCTCAAGCTCGCTGACAGAATAAAATGGAAAGTGCTGCCGTGGCTCATTGGTTTAGGGGTATGATTCTCACTTAGGGTGTGGGAGGTCCTGGGTTCAACTTGCGAATGAGCCCTTGTGTGTTCTTTTTGTCCTCGTCCACAAGACTGGGAACTGATATCCACATCACCTTGCAGCATCTGCTTATGGCAAACGATGGAATGTGACTAATGACTGAACGAGCCTGGTGAATACTCATCACGTGGCACAATGAGAGCGTGCAGTCAGCTGTCCAAGGCAGCAACCTCATTGCTCGTTCAAAAGAACACGTACTGAAAACTCATCACCACTATGTCGTAAATGAGCACCGCGATCGCTTGTTGTCATGCGTCCTTACTTGGGAAATGCAGAAGCAAAAACTGCCCTCTCTCAGTCACCGAAACGTGTGCGGCTCGCCTTGCACTCTCTGCGCCTCGCATATTTATGGAGCTGTCTGCTCTTCTTTCTGTTGAAGTACGCAAGTTACGTGGCGTACTGCAGACTATGATGTGCTCAATGACAGCTTTCAAGATTTGAAAACTATGAGCTTGATGGCTCAAGTCGAACGAATGTGGTTGTTACGCAATTGATGATCAAACGCACGTATTCTAACGATTCGTGAGAGTATGTTCTAAAGGTCCCTGGCTCGATCCCGGGTTTCGGCATTTTGTTTCATCGCGCCCTTTGTTCCTATCTCCAGCGCCCTCTGCCTAAAGTGACGCGTCCCTTTCTCAGCCCGAAACGCAAGCGAGACACCAGCAGCAGTCCCTACAGGTTTCCGTAGTGTAGCGGCTATCACGTTCGCCTAACACGCGAAAGGTCCCCGGTTCGAGACTGGGTGCAAACAGCCTCTTCTTGCACGCTCCTGCACTTCACAGAGGTCTTGAACCACCAGTCATTTGTTCCCAATGTATTTCCGGTGCCTTCATGCACTCTTGTACCAAACGCACGTTTTTTCTGTACCTGGAGCCGATCATTTGCAATTGGGCTATCCCTACAGACCAAGACGAGCTCTGTCGGCTCAAAAGCAGCGCAACACCTGCGAGAACAACAGAAAGATTAGTACCCAGCGGGGGCCTCTTAGTGAGCCCAAGATCTAATCAAGAATCGACTCCAGAAACAGGGCTTGGCGCATTGTTCCATACTCCGACCACTCTTGGTGTAAACAGGTCCCTCCTGGTCTCTGCATGAAATGCACTTTCCTGCGTTTGCTTTGGTGTAACTGGCTTCCCATGCATGGGCGAATGTGAAGAAGATCCTTAGTAAGTCATTGAAGAAACCCGAGAAGAGGTCGGAGTGGCCTCTGTCGTTCATCAACGATCCAGTCAGGCAGTACTCCTCTGTAAAGCGCTGTTCGTTCACATCGATTGGCTTTTTTTTGCCTTCATTCATGCAAGTAGTAAAAGCAGACGCCCCTATTCTGCCGTGACCCGGATTTGAACCAGGGTTGTTGTGGCCACAACGCAAAGTACTGACCACTATACGATCACGGCGAGTTACCGATACACACGTGGCAGGGCGGAAAAGGCTGTGCTCTCTTCGTGTGACATGATTCGGGAAAGTCCTGACGTTGCATTTCAACTGAGCCCCAGTATACATCGACCCTTCGGCACTCTGAGTGACAACTCTCTTGCGTGTTTTCTCATATTTATGTAGTTTGCTTGCATGATGCCCGGAACAGCAGGGTTGTGCACTCCCATATGGTCTAGCGGTTAGGATTCCTGGTTTTCACCCAGGCGGCCCGGGTTCGACTCCCGGTATGGGAACGTGTCAATTTTGCCTCCTGCTTTCCAAAAGATCAGCACTGTGTACGAAGGAGCCACATTAAAACTACTCAACGTGCAAAACGTGCGAGAAGAGGGGGCGCTTGTTTCCAGCCGAAACTTCTCGCGTGTGAGACGAGCTGACCATCGCTGCAGGAGGTGGGAGGGTCACTCTGGTAGACAGGGCTGACCTTCGGCAATAGGATTTATACTCTCCAAGATGATATTTGCACTTTCTGGAGAGGCGATTTTCTCCACTTCAGTAGCCCGATTTCGTCGATTGCGTGGAGAGGGCTGTAGAATGTGGCGCCGTCTTTCCTGCTCCGTCCATGACAGGCGTGCTGGTCTCTGGAGAGAGAGCACGGTCCATCAGCGCACCCCAATAAAGGCACTGGAAGCAGCTGAATCGCATTGGCGAAGCTCAGCGCTGGGCCGCTGGGCACATCTGACCACAGTTTCCGTAGTGTAGTGGTTATCACGTTCGCCTCACACGCGAAAGGTCCCCGGATCGAAACCGGGCGGAAACAGACCAGACTTCTTCTGTCGCCACGCACAAAAGGGGATTGGGGATTCACCTAGCGCTGTGATCGAACAGACCCACTCACCTCTTAGTGTGGCGGGATCTGCACAGTGCATGTCGCAGCGCATCCTGCTTTCACTTCAATGCGCGTCCTGATGTACCCCGGTCTCCCGCGTGACAGGTGGGGACAGGTGACAGGTCCACGTGACAGGTCCTATACTAACGAGGAAGACATCACTCTCTCCGACCCCCGGCATCGTGTCCCGACCCACCGTGCTGGAAGCCGACTCGTGCTGTGATTCCTTTACGGAGCAGAAATGACAACCGAGGAGCCGAGAGATCATTTCAGCATTTCGCGTCTGAACGGAAAACACAAACGACCAACTCGGAATGATTTGCCTTTGACGCTTATCAAAGCGTTCTTTGTGCATCGAACAGACCCACTCACCTCTTAGTGTGGCGGGATCTGCACAGTGCATGTCGCAGCGCTCCCTGCTTTCACTTCAATGTGTTTCCTGATGTCGAGTCTTGTGCCGTGCGGAGGCTCTGAAAGCGAGAGCAATGAAAAGGTGCACGACGCTGTGTTAGAAAACAGAGAAGTGAAAGGCAGTCCTTTCTCTAAGGAGGTAAAAGAAAAGCTACTCCCCGTCGGGGAATCGAACCCCGGTCTCCTGCGTGACAGGCGGGGATACTTGCCACTATACTAACGAGGAAGACATCACACGCTCCGACCCCCGGCATCGTGTCCCGACCCAGCGTGCTGGAAGGCGACGCGTGCTGTGATTCCTTTACGGAGCAGAAATGACAACCGAGGAGCCGAGAGATCATTTCAGCATTTCGCGTCTGAACGGAAAACACAAACGACCAACTCGGAATGACTTGCCTTTGACGCTTATATACCTCTTAGTGTGGCGGGATCTGCACAGTGCATGTCGCAGCGCTCCCTGCTTTCACTTCAATGTGCTTCCTGATGTCGAGTCGTGTGCCGTGCGGAGGCTCTGAAAGCGAGAGCAATGAAAAGGTGCACGACACTGTGAAATAAACATTAATAAACGCATATATAACGTCGAAAACACATCTAACACTAGGAGTATACAGCACTCTGCACAGTGTACGAAGTAAATTATTTTCGCAGTAATTAATTATATTTACTATATTTATTATACACGTGTAAATTAATTACTGCGAAAATAATTTACTTCGTACACTGTGCAGAGTGCCGTATACTCCTAGTGTTAGATGTGTTTTCGACGTTATATATGCATTTATTAATGTCGTCGATTTTACGGTTGCAATTCGACGTTGATTATACGTCGAGGCGACGTATATATACGTATAGCCGTATTTTCGCCGTGAATATACGTATATTCGACGAATCAATGCCCACAGCTTGGCATACAAGGGTTTTGCGGAGGGGTCTTGCCACCTGCCTGAAAAAAAAACAGTAAAATGTTTGAGTGCCTATAGAGTTTCTATTTTTATTTTCTTGAGAAAAGTTGATACCATTTCCTGGAAACCCCGTCCCCCATCAGTGCGCGGTGCCCGGGGAAAAATCTGTAGGGGGGCGTCTGAAATTCTGAGCGGGGGTGATATTTCGGTTGAAACGGAGCTGTACGGTGCAGCTACCCAAATGAAATCTCGCAGCTATGCCATTAATTAGTGCTTTATGATAGAAGATATCGACTAGCAATCTGGTATTTGCGATGAAGTTCAGTTTCACATTTTTCGTCACTCTCACTGGAGAGTATTGCCTGGAGCGAAAAGTACCATAAGCGTTCATTTTTGCAGCTACATGGACGTTCTGAATCGTTAAGAAAAAATGTTGTAAAACCAACAGAAAGCACAGACTGCTATAACTAGTCCTAGTTATATAACGATTTTAAGTATAATGATAAACTACTGCAAGGAATCGGTCCACCTGAGCAAACAGGATCGTAATGTTGACACTCAATAACGACACTGATATGTGCAGTTCCTGGACGGATAGCCCTCCTGCCCATCAAACAGACTGAGTGACTGTTCCTGTCATTTAGTGTTGTCTGACCATTGACAAAGTACAACTATTTTTTTAGGGCGCAAATTAAGTTAGGTAAATCTTTTTGCCCAAAACTGAAGGGGCAACATTCCCCCCTCCCCCCGTGATGCCAGGCCTGTCCCCATCCTATTCCATAATGTCATTATATATAATACCATACAACAGTGACCGATCCTTACTAACTACATGCGTTAAAATTGCACATCAGCTCATAGCAGGGGGCACATAGCCGCGATGTATTATCAATGTTATATTTCAACCATAATATCGACAACATTAATAAACGCATACGTTGAGAAAATATCGAACCCAGCATATTTTCCGGTTATATACCACAATGCATTGCTAGTATTCGTTGGTCACAATTTTGGACACATTTTTCAAACGTAGAAGTATATCCGCAAATATCTCAGCAATCCTCTTTTGACGAGTAAGTATGAACAATAATAATACTATCTGAATACATACAGATCTTTCTTAATATTATTTTGATTAAAATAGTACGTGAATAAGCAAAAAATGGCACATAAAATAGTGTGAATGGGGAAGATGACACAAAATCGTTTTGCCGTTTCTCTATTCTTATTCTATGTTGTACTTTCAAACTTTGGGTACTCTTTAATTAGGACAGACTTTATTGCTCAACTGCTATGATGCAAGCCAAATTTCATACATTTATTTCAGTTTTGAGCTTAGTAAACCGTTCACTTTTTAGATTATACTAAAGAAGATATTAATCATCATTTATTTGGGAAGTAATATTATATCATTTTCTCCTAGCTGCGGTGCTGAAGTCCCACCCTACATCAACAGAAAAAGAAATAAAGGAGCATGCAATGTGTTACTTGAAGAATGCATATGAAAGACAGGGGGCCAGGAGATCTGGACACTGAAAATAATAGGTTTTTGGTTCTAACTGTTAGGACAATTAGACAGGGTTTGCAAATAGTGGAAAAAAATCATCTTAACTTCCATTGTAATATTTTTTTTTCTTGGAAATATAGAAGTTGTACATTTTAAAATGTATATTTGAATCAAAATGTGGTTTTGAGTTAGTGTGTTAATGTAATTAGTTTTGTGTTTGTCATTACTATACTGTATATTGCCATGTTACCAGAATTTGTAGCTGAAGTTTAAGACTAGTTGTGTTTTTTTATGATTATTGCCCATATGTTGATTGTTGATTGATTGTATACAATGTATAATTTGAAATACATATGTTTCAGGTGTGAATGTGTATTTTCAGAATACATTTCTAAATCTAATCATTGGCTTGGTTTACTTGTTTCTACACCTATAAAATCTATCTTTGATGTATAATAGACCTCTACCCATATACGTATAATAGACCTCTGAAGTTATACGTATAATAGACCTCTAACCATATACGTATAATAGACCTCTAAAGTTATACGTATAATAGACCTCTAACCATATACGTATAATAGTCCTCTAAAGTTATCCGTATAATAGACCTCTAAAGTTATCCGGAACTCCAACCATATATGTATAATAGTCCTCTAAATTTATCCGTATAATAGAACTCCAACCATTTATGTATAATGAACGTCTAAACATAGACGTATAATTGACGTATAACTTTAGACGTATATTAGAATTTCATTCTAGACGAATTGTAGACCACATTTAGACGTATAAGGTATGCGTTTAATAGACGTATATTATACGTCTTTTGCCCACTGGGTGGGCTCCAGATGCACATGGAAGCAATCAAGTGTTTCATCCGAGCTGTTTCAAAGACTGCCCAAGAGCTTTCCTTTCACAGAGGCGCAACGATTAATGATGGGGGTGCACCCTTCAATGCGCCTTACGACTCTAAGGAGTGATTGAGACGATTCGTAGCGTGTGCTCATTTCTCTCTATTCCCCGTGTTGCAGTGGTAGGATGACGTAAATTACTGCTTCGACACGTAACGGCATTATAATCACGTGCAGGAGCTGAGGGCTTTAGTTTTGTTTCGTTTTCCATGACGTTCGTAAGCGCGCAAATCAAAGGCAAGTCCTGCGTCTAACACGAACGTAAATGCTTTTGAAAGTGCAGTGTGGTGCAGCTTGTAAAATCCTTGTCCACATTTGTGGTTTGTTGATGTTTGTTCTGTCTGCCAAAGTTGCATTTTGACATCCGGACGGGGGGACTTTATCATTTGAACGTGAAGCCAGCCTTAAACCCTCTGAGGTGTGTCTGTCTGCCGGCACGTATCTTGTGAAAGGTATTTTTTTTTAACGGAGAGCAACTTTAAAAAGGTATCCGCAGCCACCTCGCAGTCCGTGTTTGATTATAGGAGGAATGCGGCGGCGGCGAGCTCGCATTTGTCGTGCTCGAGTGTTTAAGGCGATGGGATCGAAATGCGTTGGGGACTCCCCGCGCAGGTTCGAAACCTGCCGACTCCGGCGTCTGCCGCATGTCGCCTTGTGCCTGCGCGGCAGAGGCGAAGTGCCGCTTCTCCTTTCCTGGTACTATAACAACGCGAAATCGCTTGGACCTGCTGCCATGGACATCAATTCTTCAGATAACCACACACTTTGCCTTCGCACCTCTGGTGCTCTGCTTATGCCTTTGAAAACCTAATGAATAAAGCTGAAAGAACCGACACGATATGTAGGTGCTGGTAAAGCACGCAGTAAAGAACTGTTAACAGCAAGGGTTTCAGTGGGTTAACTGAGGAGAAGGCGTGATCGCTAATTGTTGACTTTTTATTTGGTGTTAGAAACACTCTTACTGTGCATGACGTGCAACAAATGTAGCCACAGAAATTGCATCACGCTTTCATGTATGCTATTGCAAACACCAACGTTGCCTAGATAGAAAACCGAAATAGCCGTGGGTTTGCTTGCTGGTCTGAAGGATCTCTCTTCGAATCTCTATCATTTGTCAATGGAAGTAAAAGGCGCTGCAATCTGATACGTTCAGAATCAAACCCGCAGCTGTTGTTCGACTTTATTTCTTGACTAATTACAACTGAGTGTCGCATGAGCAGTTACATAAACTTGTCTGGTATATTTGAACACAAATGCCGTTCTTCAATTAAAACTAACAGTACATTGTCAGGGACATTCAGTTCTATACAAACAAGAGACAGACAAGAGAATATTTCTACCGTTCATGTGGACTACGTGTTGACTTACTGATCGGAATAATTGAAAGGTTCGGGCTCATAGCCGATGCAGTGCGTGCTAATTAGAACAGCAACGCTGAGCTCTCAGCACCGTACTGAGCCCAGGTGTTTTTCTAAAGCTGTCAGGTGCAGTTCATTTACATGAAGGAAATCTCTTACTGGGTACGATTACAATGCAGTAAGTAGCACAGACTACTTAGGGAGCAGCCCGATGTGTTTAAAAATGACCCGAGCCAGGTAAGAGTCAAACCTACAATCTCCTGATTCGTAATCAGACGCCTTATCCATTGCGCCACTGGACCTGGTGTAACACTGCAGGACTGTAACCCAGTGAGCTCAGCCCTGCAACTAGTAAAATATTACCCCCGGTCCATTCTTTTCCAAAAGTGAGAAACACCTGTTTTCTACATGTTGTCTGTTTTAAAACCATATCTCTTTAAACCAAACCAAAGAGTTTGTCTTTTGCACTGCTATTCTGATTCATTTCGATTTCAAAGAAAAAAAAAACATTACCTTCCAAAGCATCATAAAATTGTCCCTTCTTCCAGACTCTACTTCTCTCTTGTAGTAGTACAGCAGACCTTTCCAGGTGAGCAGATCACAGAGTCCGAAATGAGCTTCCTCAATCAAGCAAAGTACCTGAACATGACTCTGTCATCATAAAAGCGCCCCTGTAATAAAGAAATTAAATCCGAAATCAAGAGGGCAGTTGCCTACTGAAATACAAGAAGTCATCAATTTTAACCTAGCAACACATTAAAGGCTGCATCTATACAAGTACGATTCTAGAAATGCTCACCAGATTACGTTTTAAGAAGGAACTGTGCCTCAGGTTCCGCCGAGATCTTAACTCGGATGGCAGGATTCAGAGTCCGGAGTGCGGACTGATGGCGCACGGAGGGTCCATATACTGTGGATCCCTCAGTGATCTTCCGCGTATTCAAACCACCAGCGTGTGACTCCCCTGTCCCCGTGACCTCATTGCTCTGCTCTCTCCTCTGTGCAGCCGAGCCCGACTCACGGTAAAGTGAAAAAAAATATGCCCTCAACGTGAGATTTAGTCTGGAGCGAGGATAGATGTTACCTTTTTATCATTGAACAGGATGTATGTGATGTGGCGACTAGGTTCAATTTTGTATCCTCTTTAAAAGATTAAGGACTGGGGTGAGCGTGATTTACCAGCTAAGAACCCGACGTGCGCACCGTTTAAGCTGCATAGACTCGGTCGTTTAACTCTTCTCCATTAGTAGGGTTAAGGTTAAAGAAAAAAACATTGCTGACTTCTTTTTTTTTTGCCAGCCGCTAGCGCTGATTAGCAAGGTTTGTATTTCATGTTTTGCAAGTTGCATCCATTTTAAGAAAAACAAGTCGCGTTAAAGACAGGAAATGAATACTTGCATTTAATTAAGTCTAGCCGTAGGCGGTTGTCCATAATGACCAGTACTGTTCAAGAAGACAGAACAAAGAAGGCACCGCTGGGATTCGAACCCAGGATCTCCTGTTTACTAGACAGGCGCTTTAACCAACTAAGCCACAGTGCCCCGGGAGTGTTGTCCTTTTGCAGCCACTTGGACACACCTTTAGAAAAACATTTTGTTAGGCATTCTGCCTCAGCCTAAACACCTATAGCTTGCAAAGCGCATGCTATTAGACAGGCACCTCTGCAAGACCTTAAGAGTCTCTTAAACTAGTGATAGTAAGGTGTTCCCAATGGGTGATGTTCGGCTTTCAAATCATCTCTCCGTGGAAGCACCGAGATGCAGCTGTTTAAGGCTTAGAAGCAGCTGACTGTTTCACTACCTAGCTGATCACTGTCAGTCAGGGAGCTTAGAGGTGAAAAGCCTGTCTGAGAGACAATTCGCCGTCGATCAGTTCAATATGTTCCGTACCAGCTCGGCGCACCCGAGATCATCTTGGTAGCCGTGTAGCTCAGATGAGTGAGAGCTTGTGTGTATTTACCACCGTGATTGGATGCCGGCCCTTCTCAGGTCACAGTAAACCTTCTGCTCAAAAAAAGTGAGGTAAAACCTCACTCTGCACAGTAAAACCTAAAAAAGTGAGGTTTTATTTAATCTCTGACCAAGGGAAACGTTTCATTTTTTCAAAGAAATGTTTGTTAAAAAATAAAGTCATAGTTCCATGGGATTCAATCATAGACCGTGTGACATGGAAGTCAGGAACCTAACCCACTAAAGCACTACAGAAACATTATCGACAGACAATGTACAGCGTGTACTATTCTTGTGTTGCGGTACATGAATATAATTATATCGTTATTAATTTCTAATTTATAACTTTATTAACTTTATAAATTAACTTTATAAATTTATTAACGTTATTAATTAATTTCACGACGCACAGACAGAGCGTGGGGAGCCGCCGCCTGCAAACACAGCTCCAGGCAGGACTCCGCTCTGCAGGAGCCGCAGAGCAGAGGAGATGGGGGCAGCTTAGCTCCTGTGCAGAGACCTGAGCTGCTGTTGCTGCGGACGCTGTCTTTTCTGCACTCGGGGTAGGAGTGAATGTTGAGTTGCCCTTAGAAATGAAGCAGAGCACTTCAACGGCACGGGTGTGTGTGTGTGCGCCCTGGTGATTCTGGGAGACAGATCGAACCTGGGCTAAAAGAGAGGAGGCTTAGCCCTCTTCCATTTACTAGTTCAAAGTTGTACAACCCATTTGTATCTGCTAGGCGGCGCAGTCGTCGTGCACAAAGAACGCTTTGAAAAGCGTCAAAGGCAAGTCATTCTGAGTTGGTTGTTTGTGTTTTCCGTTCAGACGCGAAATGCTGAAATGATCTCTCGGCTCCTCGGTTGTCATTTCTGCTCCGTAAAGGAATCACAGCACGCGTCGGCTTCCAGCACGGTGGGTCGGGACACGATGCCGGGGGGTCGGAGAGAGCGATGTCTTCCTCATTAGTATAGGACCTGTCACCTGTCCCCACCTGTCACGCGGGAGACAGGGGTACATCAGGACGCGCATTGAAGTGAAAGCAGGATGCGCTGCGACATGCACTGTGCAGATCCCGCCACACTAAGAGGTGAGTGGGTCTGTTCGATAACAGCGCTAGGCGAATCCCCAATCCCCTTTTGTGCGTGGCGACAAAAGAAGTCTGAAGTCCGTTTCCACCCGGGGACCTTTCGCGTGTGAGGCGAACGTGATAACCACTACACTACGGAAACAGTGGTCAGATGTGCCCAGCGGCCCAGTGCTGAGCTTCGCCAATGCGATTCAGCGGCTTCCAGTGCCTTTATTGGTGTGCGCTGATGGACCGTGCTCTCTCTCCAGAGTCCAGCACGCCTGTCATGGACGGAGCAGGAAAGGCGGCGCCACATTCTACAGCCCTCTCCACGCAATCGACGAAATCGGGCTACTGAAGTGGAGAAAATCGCCTCTCCAGAAAGTGCAAATATCATCTTGGAGAGTATAAATCCTATTGCCAAAGGTCAGCCCTGTCTACCAGAGTAACCCTCCCACCTCCTGCAGCGATGGTCAGCTCGTCTCACACGCGAGAAGTTTCGGCTGGAAACAAGCGCCCCCTCTTCTCGCACGTTTTGCACGTTCGAGTAGTTTTAATGCGGCTCCTTCGTACACGGTGCTGATCTTTTGGAAAGCAGGAGGCAAAATTAACACGTTCTCATACCGGGAGTCGAACCCGGGCCGCCTGGGTGAAAGCCAGGAATCCTAACCGCTAGACCATATGGGAGCACGCAACCCTGCTGTTCCGGGCATCATGCAAGCAAACCACAGAAATATTAGAAAACACGCAAGAGAGTTGTCACTCAGAGTGTCGAAGGGTCGATGTATACTGGGGCTCAGTTGAAATGCAACGTCAGGACTTTTCCGAATTATGTCACACGAAGAGAGCACAGCCTTTTCCGCCCTGCCACGTGTGTATCGGTAACTCGCCGTGATCGTATAGTGGTCAGTACTTTGCGTTGTGGCCGCAACAACCCCAGTTCGAATCCGGGTCACGGCAGAATAGGGGCGTCTGCTTTTACTACTTGCACGAATGAAGGCAAAAAAAAGCCAATCGATGTGAACGAACGGCGCTTTACAGAGGAGTACTGCCTGACTGGATCGTTGATGAACGACAGAGGCCACTCTGACCTCTTCTCGGGTTTCTTCAATTACTTACTAAGGATCTTCTTCACATTCGCCCATGCAGGGGAAGCCAGTTACACCAAAGCAAACGTAGGAAAGTGCAATTCAAGCAGAGACCAGGAGGGACTTGTTTACACCGAGAGTGGTCGGAGAATGGAACAATGCGCCCAGCCCTGTTGGTGGAGCCGATTCTTGATGAGATCTTGGGCTCACTAAGAAGCCCCCGCTGGATGCTAATCTTTCTGCTGTTCTTGCAGGTCCTGCGCTGCTTTTGAGCCGACAAGGCTCGTCCTGGTCTGTCGGCACAACCCAATTGCAAATGATCGGCTCCGTGTACAGACGGAACGTGCGTTTGGTACAAGACTGCATGAAGGCACCGGAAATACATTGGGAACAAATGACCGGTCGCTCAATACCTCTGTGAAGTACAGGAGCATGCAGAACGAGGCTGTTTCCGCCCGGTCTCGAACCGGGGACCTTTCGCGTGTTAGGCGAACGTGATAGCCGCTACACTACGGACACCTGCAGGGACTGTTGCTGGTGTCTCGCTTGCGTTTCCGGCTGAGAAAGGGAAGCGTCACTTTAGGCAGGGGGCGCTGGAGAGAGGAACAAAGGGCGCGATGAAACAAAATACCGAAACCCTGGATCTTTAGATCTTCAGTCTAACGCTCTCCCAACTGAGCTATTTCGGCGGTGGACAGAGCGCACAGCCACCTGCTCCAGCCTTCCTGTGTTGCGGCATGAGCGCACCAAGAGGAGCGGGAGAGTGTTGCAGGAACGTCACTCAGAAGGAAAGCCACCCAGCTGCGCCCTCTGAGCTCTGTCCAGCGCATCTTCCTCGCATGGACTCCTGCCTGCGACGGGCAGGAAACAATTAGCAAGAACAGAACAACACCCCATGGGTGTCTCATGACCACACCTTAGGTTGTGACACGTGCAGGTGTGAGGGGTTGCCGGGCTACTTTGGAGCAGAGCTTGGGCGGAGGGGGGGCGGGAAAGCAGACAAAGAGGTGACACCTCAAGGTCTGCACGATCACAGCTCTCCGCCGCCCCAGGCTTCCGCTCGATAAGCTGCTGGACACACCCGCCCCTCCTCACACAGACCGTGGAAAAGCCCCCGAGTGGGAGGGCTCTCTCTTCCTCCCAGGAGCTCTTGGACACGACGCACAGACAGGGTGCGGGGAGCTGCCGCCTGCAAACACGGCTCCAGGCAGGACTCCGCTCCGCAGGAGCCGCAGAGCAGAGCAGAGGAGATGGGGGCAGCTTAGCTCCTGTGCAGAGACCTGAGCTGCTGCTGCTGCAGACGCTGTCTTTTCTGCACTCGGGGTAGGAGTGAATGTTGAGTTGCCCTTAGAAATGAAGCAGAGCACTTCAACGGCACAGGTGTGTGTGTGTGCGTGCGCCCTGGTGATTCTGGGAGACAGATCGAACCTGGGCTAAAAGAGAGGAGGCTTAGCCCTCTTCCATTTGCTACTTCAAAGTTGTACAACCCATTTGTATCTGCTAGGCGGCGCAGTCGTCGTGCACAAAGAACGCTTTGAAAAGCGTCCAAAGCAAGTCATTCCGAGTTGGTCGTTTGTGTTTTCCACTAATGTAAGAGCTATTTCAAGTGCGACGTGGTGCGGCTTTTCAAATGCTTGTGGGCATTTCTCTGTTGTTGATTCTTTTTTTGTCTGTAACAAAGTGGCATTTTCATGTCCGGACGGGGAGACTTTATCATTCCGACATGAAGCCACCCTTAAGTCCTCTGAGGCGTGTCTGTCTGCAAGGCTTGTATTTTGGAAATGTTTTTTTGAAACGGAAAACGACTTTGAAATAGGCTTCCGCCGGCGTCTCGCGATCCAGGTAAGATTGTAGCAAGAACGCAGCGGCTGTGGGGCTTGCTGTAGTCGTGGCCGAGTGGTTAAGGCGATGGCCTAGAAATCCATTGGGGTCTCCCCGCGCAGGTTCGAATCCTGCCGACTACGTTATCTGCCTCCAGTCGGTGTGTTTCGGCGCAAGCAAAGAAGTGCGCCTCTTTGCTGTTCCTGGTGGTTTTAAAACGCCCAATCGCTTGTACCCGCTGCCTTGGAAATAAGTTCTTCAGCATCCGCGAATGGCATTTTGCAGCTGGAAGCAGATGTCGATGCACTTTGCACAGAGCACCAAAAAAGCGTCTTTTTTGAAGGCCCAGGCACTGAGCATTGGTGGTTCAGTGGTAGCATTCTCGCCTGCCATGCGGGAGGCTCGGGTTCGATTCCCGGCCAATGCAGTGGCTTTTGCAGCGAGCGGCTCCATCACTTGCATCCCCTTGCAACTCGCAACTGAAAACCCACTGAAGCTAAGCAGGTGTGAGCCAGGTCAGTACCCGAATAAGGGTGAGCTACAGGGAAAAACAAAGCTTCCAGCTGGAAGCGGTGTTAATGGTGCCGGCGGGGGGGCGCTCACCCTGAGGTCTGTGCGGGTCCCAATGCCCCAGTATAGTGACGGAGTTGCTGTGTTGTAAAAGGGCGCTGTCTTTTGGATGAGATGTAAAACCGAGGTCACAGCGTTCTGTGGTCATTCAAAATGACCACCAAAACCTTTGACAAAAGCTCTTGGTAATTGATGGTCTTCAATAATGCTTCTCCTTTAGGTACATTTTAAATCAGCTGAAAAATGCTGTGAAATGGGGGGGCACTTCAGGCCAGTGTAGGATTTGGGTTACAAGAACCATGAAACTGCACGAGAAAGCCCGTACACTGAATTACACGGCTTTCTATTCAAAGGAGGACAAAAGAAATTCCCTGAGTTTGATTTTTTGCAGCACAGAGAGGAGCACTGTCGTGAGGCTGGTTAGCTCAGTTGGTTAGAGTGTGGTGCTAATAACGCCAAGGTCGCGGGTTCGAGCCCCGTACGGGCCAGGTCCTTTTCTCCTCTTACCAAAGCTGTTAGGTTCCTTTCCGTGGTGAGAGGGGTTGTCATGCAACGCTGCCACATAGTGCCGACAGACAAGAGTGTTGCGTGAGAAGAGAAAAGTGTTTGAAGATTTAAGAGTGTCTTAGGTGGAGCCAAAATCAAGTGTCACAAATGCAAGTGGTTGGATTTCCAATGTTTAATATGGTAAATCCTTAAGTTTCTTGGCGGTATCCTTTACAGTCCTCTGTTCGGTCGACAAGGGACTGAAGGGGGCAGCTTTCCTCACACATACAGTGCAATGTACTGTAGTGTTCCCCTTCATTGAATTCGCAGTTCTGCATCAGACCTCTAACTCGTTTCCTTAGCTTGGATTTAAGCCACGAAGCAGGCTTCTACTGTATAAGGAATCACAAACTATTTGAGAGGCCACCATCCCAGGGGGAACTGACAAAGTCTATCCCTAAACACCTAGCGCGGTCTCTCGAGAGACTGTCAAAAATCGCTTTCTCCGTTTGCGTTGCAAGTAAGTGAAAACGCGGTCTCAACCCAGAGCCACTTGGCAGCAGCGACACGTAAATACCGTTACTGTTACTGCTCGATACCGACGTTAGCCTACTATACCATGTTCAGCCACCGCTAGAAAATGCACGGCTCTAGAACCGGAGCAAACGACAGGAGGGCCAACGCCGAACGGGCACACGTGTCAGACATGGAGCGCGACGAGAATGGGATTCGAACCCATGCGTGCAGAGCACAATGGATTAGCAGTCCATCGCCTTAACCACTCGGCCACCTCGTCGAGGGATCTGCGCTGTCCGGACATGGGTTGGCGCGCTCCAGATGATCTTTTTCTTTTTTTTCCCCCGTACTCGAGGGTCATTTTCCTGTTCCACATGCGATTTCAACATTTTCCTTGGGAGATGTCAAGCCAGCAAGCCACTGCTGTGGTTCAGTGGCCAGTGTGGAGTTCAGTGGCCCTGTTGTACACAGAAAGCACATTGAGCTCCTTGGACATGAAAAGTTCCAGATAAAAGCCATTTGTCACCCTTTCTCTTGGTGTTGATGTTGCTATTATATGTAAAGGTGGCAACTTGCTCAGCGAGCAGGCGGAGCACACACCGAATGCAGATGTGTCTGAGTGGTGTGTCCAAGTGGCTGTCAAAGGACAGCTCTCCTGGGGCGCCGTGGCTTAGTTGCTTAAGGTGCCTGTCTAGTACACAGGAGACCCTGGCTCCGAATCCCAGCGGTGCCTTTTTTGTTCTGTCTTCTCGAACAGAACTGGTCATTATGGACAACCGCCTACGGCTAGACTTAATTAAATGCAAGCATTCATTTCCTGTCTTGAACAACTTGTTTTTCTTATAATGGATGCAACTTGCAAAACATGAAATACAAACCTTGCTAATCAGCACTCGTGGCTGGCAAAAAAAAAAAAGAAGTCAGCAATGTTTTTTTCTTTAACCTTAACCCTTCTAATGGAGAAGAGTTAAACGACCGAGTCTATGCAGCTTAAACGGTGCGCACGTCGGGTTCTTAGCTGAAAGGGTGGTAAATCACGCTCACCCCAGTCCTTAATCTTTTAAAGAGGATACAAAATTGAACCTAGTCGCCACATCACATACATCCTGTTCAACGATAAAAAGGTAACGTCTATCCTCACTCCAGAGTCAATCTCACGTTGAGGGCATATTTTTTTCCACTTTACCATGAGTCGGGCTCGGCTGCACAGAGGCGAGAGCAGAGCAATGAGGTCACGGGGACAGGGGAGTCACACGCTGGCTGTTTGAACACGCGGAAGATCACTGAGGGATCCACAGTATGTGGACCCTCCGTGCGCCATCAGTCCGCACTCCGGACTCTGAATCCTGCCATCCGAGTTAAGATCTCGGCGGAACCTGAGGCGCAGTTCCTTCTTAAAACGTAATCTGGTGAGCATTTCTAGAATCGTACTTGTATAGATGCAGCCTTTAATGTGTTGCTAGGTTAAAATTGATGACTTCTTGAACTTCAGTAGGCAACTGCCCTCTTGATTTCGGATTTAATTTCTTTATTACAGGGGCACTTTTATGAAGACAGAGTCATGTTCAGGTACTTTGCTTGATGGAGGAAGCTCATTTCGGACTCTGTGACCTGCTCACCTGGAAAGGTCTGCTGTACTACTACAAGAGAGAAGTAGAGTCTGGAAGAAGGGACAATTTTATGATGCTTTGGAAGATAATGTTTTTTTTTTCTTTGAAATCGAAATGAATCAGAATATCAGTGCAAAAGACAGACTCTTGGTTTGGTTTAAAGAGATATGGTTTTAAAACAGACAAAATGTAGAAAACAGGTGTTTCTCACTTTTGGAAAAGAATGGACCGGGGATAATATTTTACTAGTTGCAGTGCTGATCTCACTGGGTTACAGTCCTGCAGTGTCACACCGGGGCCAGTGGCGCAATGGATAACGCGTCTGACTACGGATCAGGAGATTGCAGGTTCGACTCCTGCCTGGCTCGGGTCGTTTTTAAACGCATCGGGCTACTCCCTAATTAGTCTGTGCTACTTACTGCATTGTAATCGTACCCAGTAAGAGATTTCCTTCATGTAAATGAACTGCACCTGACAGCTTTAGAAAAACACCTGGCCTCAGTACGGTGCTGAGAGCTCAGCGTTGCTGTTCTAATTAGCACGCACTGCATCGGCTATGAGCCTGAACTTTTCAATTATTCCGATCAGTAAGTCAACACGTAGTCCACATGAACGGTAGAAATATTCTCTTGTCTGTCTCTTGTTTGTATAGAACTGAATGTCCCTGACAATGTACTGTTAGTTTTAATTGAAGAACGGCATTTGTGTTCAAATATACCAGACAAGTTTATGTAACTGCTCATGCGACACTCAGATGTAATTAGTCAAGAAATAAAGTCGAACAACAGCTGCGGGTTTGATTCTGAATGTATGAGATTGCAGTGCCTTTTACTTCCATTGACAAATGATAGAGATTCGAAGAGAGATCCTTCAGACCAGCAAGCAAACCCACGGCTATTTCGGTTTTCTATCTAGGCAACGTTGGTGTCTGCAATAGCATACGTTGGTGCCGTAGGCTTTGGGAGGAAAACCTGCAGGATGGAAAGGTGATCTATAGCCTCATCTCTAGAGATGTTTTGTTGCTGTGGCATGTGTGTGACCCATATTAAAAAAAAAATATCGAAGCTGCCTCTAAATCTGCAAATGAAGATGAGTCGATATACCACTTGTTTTTCGTATAACTAGACATATATTCATTTGTTACTGATTTCATTCATTGAGCACGGGTACAATAGAGGTACAGCAATTCACTGTTTGACATGTCTGGTACAGAACCTACAGAACCTAGCAATTAAAAAAAGGGGTGAAACTGTCTTTAGACTCAGCATACAGTACCGAGGCCACCCATGACCAAATAAAGGCTAACCTCGATAATCAGCCTAAAGAACGCAGACTACAGCAAAACGACTGACTTTGAAAAGGGAATGAACGTCCGGAAGGAGTAGTGGAACTAGCTTGAGATGCTTCTCCGGACCCCTAACTAAAAGCCACCGAGAACCAGCAGCGGCGTCGACTCCTTTCGAACCGGGATCCTTCCGCAGCCACGCAGTTCGTGGTGTCCTAACCCTCCCGTATCTGATTTTGGACCATGCACATCAGGGGAGAGCACGAACGCAGTCCCCCACTACCAGAAATTATGCAGTCGAGATTCCCACATTTGGGGAATTCGCAGGGGTCAGCACAGCCGGAGTGCAACGGCCGAGCCTCGCCCTGGGTGAACCGATTCGATTTCGATTTTTAAGAACTTTATTTTCTTTTCACAAAAAAATACAGGACATCACAAATCAGAAAGCTTTACATTAATATACATACTTAAAACAGTATATATGATCACATCTCATTACATTTTGACACGGTAACAGTTACATAGCAACAATTTTCTTTTTTTCTGGTGCAAATCACATTCTTTACTTAAACATGATAATGTTTTTCACAGTTTCTTGAGATATTGACCTATGCTCTCTATTTCCCACAGATTTTCTGCTTCCTCCCTCCCTTCTCTCCACAGATCTCTGAGGTAATAGTTCTCTCGGGTGATGAACAGGGCCAGGCTACCTGCTGCCTTGACTGGGACCTCGATGCCTTTGAACAGCCCCATGTTCCTCACTCTCCACAGGGCGTCTTTCCCACTGTTCACCACGGCCCAGATCCTGTCAAACACGTCGGGAGGAAGTTTGACAGGAGAGATGCCGTATATGACGAAAGCAGCGGTCAGGGTAAATTGGGGCAAGAGAGCCTGCAACCAATCTTCAAACTGTGCCCAGAAGGCCTTAGCAAAAAAACAGGACCACAGGAGATGGGTCACAGTCTCCTCCTCGCCGCAGCCCACCCTAACGCAGCGAGGGCTGGGGGTGAGGCCCCTACGGTACAAGAAAGTTCGTACCGGTAAGCACTGGTGGAAGACACTCCAGGCTAAATCTCTGTTAATGTTGCACAGAAATTTAGAGGATGTGTGTCTCCACACCTTCCTTGTTTGGGCTGATGTTAAAATGCCCACAGGGGTCTGCCTATTGTTCTGGGGTGCAACGAAATCTTCCAGTTTTTGGACGCTGACATCTCGGAGGGGAATATGGCCAATTGGGTGAGATCTTAGAAAACTTTTAACTGTCCCATAAATTGCAGGGCATGTGTCAGAGAGTGGGACGTCCAGCTTGGGTCTGACACCCCACACTCTGAACTCCTCCCTACCTACCCAGAGCCTGGAAAAATAAGTCCAGGTACGCGCTGCAGGTGCTGTTGCAAAGCCTCTCAGCACAGAGGCCAGGAAAATGCACAGCAGCTTCGTAGCAATATCTGGGACAGACTTCCCCCCTGAGGGTAGCGGCCTGTACATTATTTCCCTTCTGAGTCTTTCCTGCTTCCCACCCCATAGAAATTGAAACATCAATCTCCTCAGCACCGCTGCAACACGGTGTGGGATTGGGAAGGTAGAAGCCAGAAAATTCAAGACAGGCAAGAGCTCGGCTTTGATGACCAGCACCTTCCCTGTCATGGTGAGGTCTCGGTCCTTCCATTGCATCAGTTTTTTGTTTAAGATTGGCAATTTGTTCTGCCAATTTACTGTTCCCATCTCTTCTCCAAAATACACCCCCAGGACCTTAATTCTCTTCTCTTGCAGCCTGAGATCATGTCCTTCTTTTGGCTCCCTCCAGTTCTGATAAAAAATCTCACTCTTAGATTTGTTAATTTTTGCGGATGAAGCCAAAGAGAAACGATCACAGCACTGCAGAGCTCTGCTAATTGAGGCATTGTCAGAGAGGAGCAGGGTGACGTCATCCATGTATAGAGATGTCTTTACCTCTCCTCCCCCACTTCCAGGCACTGGTATCCGATTAATGGCCTGATCCTGGCGCAAGGCACAGGCTAAGGGCTCCATAGCCAAAACGAATAACAAGGGGGATAATGGGCAGGCCTGCCTCACCTCTGAACAGACTTCAAAGGGGCGTGATCTATTGCCATTAACCATTACTCTGCTGTTGCTACCTGTGTACAGCAGGTTAATCCACTTTCTCATGATGGGGCCAAAATTCATGTGCTCAAGTACCGATGTTAAGTACTGCCGGTTTAGGCGGTCAAAGGCCTTTTCTAGGTCTACACCTAAAATGCACAGAGGGAGGGAGCGATCCTCTGAGTACAGACAAACATCCCTCAACAAGGCCAGGTTGTCGCTCATCAGGCGTCCTGCTATCCCACAAGTCTGTTCTTTCCCTACCAGTGAGGCCACTACATTTTGTAGGCGCAGGATCTTAGTGTCCACGCCTAAGAGGCTGAGGGGTCTCCAGTTCTTTATGTCATTCTTTGCTCCTTTCTTAAACAAGAGAGAGATAGTGCCTTCTCTTAAGGAGTCAGGCAGCAATTCTGTCTTATAGCTTTCCTCGAATAGGAGCAGTAGCGGATCCTGAAGCAGATCCCAAAAGGTGCAATAAAATTCTTTAGGGAGCCCGTCAGCACCCGGAGTTTTCCCCTTCTGTAAGCTCTCCATAGCCTGTCTCAGCTCTTCTACTGTCAAATCCCTCTCAAGTACTTCCCTATCTTCTTCACTCAAAACGTTTTCTAGCTTTGAGGTAAAAAAATGAATTTCTTCATCCTTTACCTCTGTAGAGCTGTACAGTCTTGAGTAGAAGGCCTCGGTGCAGGAGAGGATAGCACTCGGCTCTGTTCTCTCTCGTCCCTCCTCATCAACTACACTTTCCATGACAGACTTGGAGCCTACCACTTTCCTGAAAAAGAAGCGAGTACACTTCTCATTTTCTTCCAAGAACTGCACTCTGCTTCTTAACAGCACTCCTCGACTACTTTCTTCGGCTATGCTCCGGATGTCCTTTTTTAAAAGGGTGATATCCTCGAGCACATCGAAGCCACTGTGCAGCATCGTGTAGAGACGCTGCAGCTGCCTCTGTTTCCTGGCTAGCACTCCTCTCCGTCTGGCAGCAGCCTTCCTTCCCTCAGCCATGAAAAAGGCCTTTGTCCTCACCTTCACCTCCTCCCACCACTCTCCTACTGACCCGTACAGACACTGCAAGGACAGCCACTGTGATAGTTTCTCCTTGTAGCGGGATACAACCCCCTCGTTCTCTAGCAGCTTTGTGTTGAGTTTCCAGAGGCCTGGGCCAAAGACAGTCCCGCCCTGGAGTTCCACTCTACACCCTAAAGCCTGATGATCTGAGAAGAAGACAGGCTGAAGAGTGACCCCAACAACTTTCACTCTCTCTGAGACAAAGCAATAGTCAATTCTGGAGCTGCTATTCCTCCCTGACCATGTATATCCTGCTGTTGTGGGATATATACATCTATATGTGTCTGAGAGTTTAAAGTCTTGAACTAAGTTTTGCAGGGCCAGTGAGCTGGAATCCAATTTTATCGGAGAGCTAGACTGCCTGTCTGTGTGCTCTAAGATACAATTAAAATCCCCTCCCACTATCACGTCTGTGCTACTTAACAATAGGGGAGAGAGTGCCTTGAGTAGCTCCACCCTTCCTCCCACATCAGTAGGACAATACACATTGATTAGCCGCAGGTTAACGGTCCCCCATTCCACATCCACACACAGCAACCTGCCATCTATGACCCTCTGAATACTTTTCAATTTGAAAGCCCATCCTTTGAAAAGAATGGCCACGCCAGAGGCTCTGTTGTTATTGTCCCCTGACCAAACAGAAGGCCCTTTATCCCACCTATCTTCAAAGCTTTTATACCTCTCTTGATAGGCTAAAGCACACTCCTGCAACATCAACACATCTCCCTCTCTCTGCTGGAGGTAATCAAAGACAGACTGGCATTTCACTCTGTCATTGATACCTCTGGTGTTAAGAGAAATTATGTTTAGAGCCATATTACATAAGAAAGTGGAACCAGTCTTTACAAAACACATTTCTCTTCGGTCTCACCTGTTACCTTCTTCTTTTTCTTTTTCTTCTTACCAATTTCCTGCCAGCCATCCTCTGAATGAGCCTTCATCAGGGTGGCAGCAGTAAAAGCGTTCACGGAGTCCATTTCAAGGAAGGGGGTAGAGGGAGGGGTGGAGGGGTTCCAGCTGTCCCCATCGCCATGCTCTCCTTCCTCCTCGCTCGGGGAGAAAACAGAGTCATTTTTGCACTCCGGCTGTGCTGACCCCTGTGAATTCCCCAAATGTGGGAATCTCGACTGCATAATTTCTGGTAGTGGGGGACTGGGTTCGCGCTCTCCCCTGATGTGCTTGGTCCAAAATCAGATACGGGAGGGTTAGGACACCACGAGCTGCGTGGCTGCGGAAGGATCCCGGTTCGACAGGAGTGGACGCCGCTGCTGGTTCTCGCTGGCTTTTAGTTAGGGGTCCGGAGAAGCATCTCAAGCTAGTTCCACTACTCCTTCCGGACGTTCATTCCCTTTTCAAAGTCAGTCGTTTTGCTGTAGTCTGCGTTCTTTAGGCTGATTATCGAGGTTAGCCTTTATTTGGTCATGGGGGGCCTCGGTACTGTATGCTGAGTCTAAAGACAGTTTCACCCGTTTTCTGATTGCTGGGTTCTGTACCAGTGCAGACATGTCAAACAGTGAATGGCTGTACCTCTATTGTATCCATGCTCAATGAATGAAATTGGTAACAAATGAATATATGTCTAGTTATACGAAAAACGAGTGGTTTATCGACTCATCTTCATTTGCAGATTTAGAGGCAGCTTCGATATTCGTTTTACAGACGGGTTTTTTTTTTTGAATATGGGTCACACACATGCCACAGCAACAAAACATCTCTAGAGATGAGGCTATAGATCACCTTTCCATCCTGCAGGTTTTCCTCCCAAAGCCTACGGCACCAACGGCGACCCCTGCTGGCCGGGAGAGCAAAAGCTTACAGCACCTGGTATTCCCAGGCAGTCTCCCATCCAAGTACTAACCAGGCCCGACGCTGCTTAGCTTCCGAGATCAGACGAGATCGGGCATGTTCAGGGTGGTGTGGCCGTAAGCGAAACCCCTGGCGCCTGACTCGCTACTTGAAGCTGTGTGTGGCGGGGGTTCCGTGCCCCCCGAGCGGGACTGAAGGATCGTTCGTGTGCAACTCTTTGGAAAGGAGCTGCTTTCCAAATCGCATTGCGTGCCTGGATGTTGGCGAATGCGCTCCCTTGTGTTGGCTCGTCCTGCACTGGAGGAGGACAAACAATCTGCACGGAGGAGCACCAGGCAAGTCTTCAGTGCACAGCACTCTGGAAACATTTCGGGGCTGTCGCGTGTTTATTTCAGCACGTAAAGCGCACCGGTCCAACACGTCGGCCGGGCGCACGGCGCCTCCGCCCTCTTGCTGCCCCTGCAGCTGCTTCACTTTTCCCTTTAGTTGCCATCGATTTTTTTGTAGTGCTATACATATACGATTGAGGTATCTTAGAGTTCTCCTTCGAAGACCCAGCACTCTCTTTTCTTTTCCCAGTGTTACTCATATCGGACTTTTTAAACCTAAAAAAAAATCGTTTTTTTTTCTTTCAATTATAACTGAAGTTTAAACAACTAGTGTTAAGTCCTTATTTTTCTGTAGTCAAAAAAAGCAAAAATTAACATTCAGGTCATGAAAAACTCAAAAAAACTCCCCAACCACTAAACTTTACCTCCCACCTGAGCGCCATCTTGAACGCCCCTACCACCAGAGAATGCTCACGATTTCGGAAGCTGTCTCCGGGACGTGCTGATTCCACACATCCTGAATAAATCATGATATTGTTAGTTGTTGTAGCTAGACGTTCAAATGAGTTTCATGGCCAGATGGACTGTTTCCTCCAGCGGTATAATATTGCAGTGAGACAGCACGATGCCTGCAAGACTATGTCACGCTAAACGCCACAGATTGTGTTTGTCCGTTCGTGTCAGTCGTCCCGCAGCCACGGGAAGTGGGACACAAACATGCTGCAATGCTTTCAGGACGTTAGGATTTGTTTGTGCAACATCCGAGAAGAGTTCTTGTGGCTTGAATGTGAACTGTACGTGCCCGCCCCCTTTCCTCTGTAGTGCATGAGTTCCTCCCGGCATGCCCTTCGTCATTGTTCTGTCATCTTGTATTTAAAGGGTTGTATTTCTGCTGCTGAAAATAAGCAACGGTTTTCTCACAACGCCCTTTGTTCCCAACGGAGCCCTTGTCTGTCATGAAATTCTTCAAAACCTCAAGCTAGAAGAAGAAGAAGACGACAAATATGAAGCGTTATAGCAACGACATGCCATGAGACGATCGATAACGATTTCCATAGGATCCCCGCGGTTGCCTGGCAACCGTCAGCTTTGCGCAGTGGCAGTATCGTAGCCTGTGAGGTTTAGCCGAGGCGCGATTATTGCTAGTTGAAAACTTTTCCCAATACCCCGCTTCCGCCGGTTTGCAATACAATCGGCGAAAGCAATTTTTGACAGTCTCGTCAGAGACTGAGCAAGGTGTTTAAAGACAGATTTGGTCACGGTGATATCATGGTAGAAAGAAACGAGCTTGTTACGTGTCAACAGAAACGCTCTTTAGCTCTTTCAGCATTATGCAGAGAACAGCGTCTGTCGAGATTACTTTTGAGTCAGCGCGAAACGCCGTGTGCTGTCAGTATGATTTCATATTGCTCGTAGCGGCGTCTGGCTTTTGTCTGTCAAACGTTAGGTTGCGCTTCTTCATGCTGCATCGTCGGCATGAGTGGAGCATTTTAAACGTCTGTACTTACTGCGCCCCATAAGAAATCGTTTGTCCCCATTCAAAAGAGATTGTGCGATGTCTTGCAGCGTTCGCAAAGCAAACCTTTGACAGTTTGAAAAGAGGAATTTATTCTGCTTCCTGTGCGTGCAGTAGTTACAAAATTGAACGTCTTTACACGATCTGCTGCAGTTTTCAGTGGGTGGGCTTTGTCAAATGGCTTGGAAAAACGCACTGTGTTTCGGCTCGGGAAACATCATGAGCAGTGTCCTGCATGTTTTCTGTGTATAGCTGTCTTTTAACGCATACAGAATTCATTCGAAATCATTGATTTCTCCAATTAACAAGGGTCCCTTTTTGAACCTGCCAGAAGCATTCTTTCAATGTAACAGATTTACTCCGGGGAAGGGCAGCATGACATTGAGAGTAGCTCAAGCTTTCAGCACCTTTATCTGACTGCATGTATGCAGACACTGCTCAGAATCCCCTGTAAGATTCTCCTTCAATTCCGTTTTGCAGTGCTTTAGCTCTTTCAAAAGGCTTCGCTTTGCTAGTCACAATCCAAGGCTCATGACAGCATTTGAAAACATTCGCAACTGCGTTGGCCGGGAATTGAACCTGGGTTAACTGCTTTGAAGGCAGCTATGCGCAACACTGGCTCGCTCCAGAATAAATCTCACGTCGAGGGCATATTTTTTTCCATTTTACCGTGAGTCGGGCTCAGCTGCACAGAGGAGAGAGCAGAGCAAAGAGGTCACGGGGACAGGGGAGTCACACGCTAACGGTTTGAATACGCGGAAGATCACTGAGGGATCCACAGTATATGGACCCTCCGTGCGCCATCAGTCCGCACTCCGGACTCTGAATCCTGCCATCCGAGTTAAGATCTCGGCGGAACCTGAGGCGCAGTTCCTTCTTAAAACGTAATCTGGTGAGCATTTCTAGAATCGTACTTGTATAGATGCAGCCTTTAATGTGTTGCTAGGTTAAAATTGATGACTTCTTGTATTTCAGTAGGCAACTGCCCTCTTGATTTCGGATTTAATTTCTTTATTACAGGGGCACTTTTATGAAGACAGAGTCATGTTCAGGTACTTTGCTTGATGGAGGAAGCTCATTTCGGACTCTGTGATCTGCTCACCTGGAAAGGTCTGCTATACTACTACAAGAGAGAAGTAGAGTCTGGAAGAAGGGACAATTTTATGATGCTTTGGAAGATAATGTTTTTTTTTTCTTATACTGAAAATGAAAGGTAGTTGTTTCTATATGGACTCAGTCTTTGGAATTTGTATATATATATTTCAGTGATCCCTCAGCCATTCCTTCTGTATTGTAATTCAATTTCTCTTTTAAAATTCCTTCCCCACTTCTAGGACCTGCAGTTGCTGAACTCCACAATGGCTTCTATTGGAAAGTCTGTGACTGAGACCAAGTGTTCACTTTTTTATGAAACCATTATTTATTTAGGAGCAATGAGCAATTCTTATATAAATGCAATAAAATCATTATGCTCAAACTATGAGAGAGAAAATTAAGGATAATTTAAGAAATCAGTCTTAGCTTGTTTCTATACACAGATGGTATTATTTATTTTCAAAGGAAACCCGCGAGGATTCCCCTGGTGTGCAAGATGTGCCTGAATACTCTTGATCAGCTTCCTGCTCACTTGAAGAGGGTGTGTATGAAGCACGCCACGGCAGAAAACATCAGGATGGCCTCTCAACAGGCGAGGGAGGACATGATGAATCACCTGAAGAACGGGGTCATCGTGGATTACCACAGAATAGAGATCGTGTCTGGTGAGGCAAACAGGATAGTGGTTGTAAGACTGCTAGAGTCCTTGGGCCTTTTTGTACATGGGAAGCCTGAAGACACATTGGCAAGGTGAGATATTTTTAATCTGTAAGGCTTCTGTAGTTTCTTTTTGAAATCATTGTTACAACATATTATGTAAAAGCATGTTGAAAAGAATCTACCTGCATTCCAGCGGCCCTGAGCAAGAGGCCGCAGTCCAGGAGGAAGAGATGCCAGAGGCTGCTCTAGAAACTGAAACAGAAGCGGATAAGGAAGGGGAAGATGTGAGCTCTGAAGAACTCTATCAGCAGTAAGACTTTTTATTTTTCAGATGTATCTATTTTTTACTAAAATTCTAATTTGTCTTATAGGTATAAAATGTTTAAACCGGTGTTTTATATCCTTACAGGCCCTGAGTAGTTAAAAAGTATCAGCAGGCCGGAAGAGAGTGGCCCAAGCTGGACTCTATAGAAAGCACTCCCTGGATGCTCCTCTCCTGATTGGATTCAAACAGTACCTTACCAAGGATCTGGGAGTGGCAAATTATTCTCAGGAGGTATTTATTTTTTAAAGGCATTTAAAATTAAGCAATGGTATCTTCATTGTAAATGTTTTTATTTCTTAGCTTAAAATTCACCCATGTGAAATGATGTCAGCCATAAACATCATGACTCTATATTTCCTACCTGAATCTATTCTACTTAAATTATTACATTATACACAATTTGAGTTCATTTTAAAAAGTAAAAGGTAATGAAAGGAATGCATTTTCATAAGAAAGATAATACCGATATGCATGTGATAATCTTCCTTATATCATGTAGTGCATCATTTGGACACTTTGTGGGCTTCAAATACAAAGAAAATCATGTTCTATGGTACAAGATAAATACAAAACTTAAGCTTTTATTTTAATTAGATTTCTTTATAAAGCATAAGCAATCATTTATTACATCGCTTCTTGAATTAAATCTTTTGACAAGAGGTAAGACTTCTGTTACATTTAAACCCATGTTTAGCTGTGTTTTTTAGATTTAACTGAACCAATTTCTGTGTGTGATAATGTCCTTGAATTCTGACAACATCACACTAAATTACATGATATAAAACAGCTAATGTTTCTAGAGATAAAGTTTCTGAGATGCTTCTAATTACTTTTTCTTACCAGGGACAGTTTAATTCACCTTGTACAGTACTGTAAGACCAAGATACTTTTTTTAAAAGTTATTTAACATTTTATAGAACTTTGTCTACTATGGCAACATGATGTGCTTGGTGAAACTTGGAAAAATACTGCTTGGCCACTTATCTTAAGATAAAGATAGGATAAAGGTTTATCTTTTGCACCTACCTGACCCCCAGGGAAGGCCAATGCTTTCTAAGTTGATGGTTCCCTACAGTAGACTGTACTTTAATTTCAAAGGTAATGTATATTGACCCAAATCAGTTTTGGAATCCAATCTACTGACGAGATGGAGCACATCCTTTTTTCAGGATTTTAGCATCATACGTTTGGTATATTTAGTCCCTAATGCTGAAAGAAATGATCATAGAACATTTGGACACTTTGTGGGCTTGAAATACAAAGCAAATCATGTTCTATGGTACAAGATAAATACAAAACTTAAGCTTTTATTTTAATTAGATTTGTTTATAAAGCATAAGCAATCATTTATTACATTAATATATGTAAAAATAACATTTTAGCATCATACGTTTAGTATATTTAGTCCCTAATGCTGAAAGAAATGAGCATAGAACATGACATCTAACCTTACCTGCGGTGTTTTTAATCCCTATTGCTCAATGCACGGTGAAAGCATTCCATACATGTGTCTGACAATGAGGAATGGGCCCCTGAGACAGTCATTTGCCTGTTTCACAAATGATCGTATTTTACTAGAGATTCTGTTTGGGATTCAGATGTGCATTCGGACAGCAATCCCTTTCAAGAAATGATATGTTCTGGATGAGGTCAAAGGTGCTGGAACACTGTATCTAGGATGTGTTTGCAGAGACTGTGTGTCTCCTGCTTCAACGCAGTGATAAACAGATGTGCTCCTTTAATTTATTGGTACATGCCCAGGGCAGTAAGCAGTCTGAGGATTTATTTCCAGATGGCATAGAGCAGTGAAGCAGTGAAGTAGTGCAAAACACTGGATCATTATATTATTAGAATCTATTCTACTTAAATTATTACATTATACTCAATTTGAGTTCATTTTAAAAAGTAAAAGGTAATGAAAGGAATGCATTTTCATAAGAAAGATAATACCGATATGCATGTGATAATCTTCCTTATATCATGTAGTGCGTCATTTGGACACTTTGTGGGCTTGAAATACAAAGAAAATCATGTTCTATGGTACAAGATAAATACAAAACTTAAGCTTTTATTTTAATTAGATTTGTTTCTAAAGCATAAGCAATCATTTATTACATTAATATATGTGAAAATAACATTTTAGCATCATATGTTTAGTATATTTAGTCCCTAATGCCGAAAGAAATGATCATTTGTTTAACATGCACGGGTCTGTCTCAAAGGATGCAGTACTCCTGAAGGGTCTCAAACCCTACATTTCGGATGCCTAGCTGTATCCCTCACATGTGGCACCTCAGAATGACTTCTAACCTTACCTGTGGTGTATTCAGTCCCTATTGCTCAATGCACGGTGTACATACTGCATACATGTGTCTTGAGAATGAGGAATGGGCCCCTGAGACAGTCATTTACCTGTTTCACAAACAGGGACCTGGATCTAGACCTGGCCCGTACAGGGCTCAAACCCGCGACCTTGGCGTTATTAGCACCACGCTCTAACCAACTGAGCTAACCAGCCTCACGACAGTGCTCCTCTCTGTGCTGCAAAAAATCAAACTCAGGGAATTTCTTTTGTCCTCCTTTGAATAGAAAGCCGTGTAATCAGTGTACGGGCTTTCTCGTGCAGTTTCATGGTTCTTGTAACCCAAATCCTACACTGGCCTGAAGTGCCCCCCCATTTCACAGCATTTTTCAGCTGATTTAAAATGTACCTAAAGGAGAAGCATTATTGAAGACCATCAATTACCAAGAGCTTTTGTCAAAGGTTTTGGTGGTCATTTTGAATGACCACAGAGCGCTGTGACCTCGGTTTTACATCTCATCCAAAAGACAGCGCCCTTTTACAACACAGCATCTCCGTCACTATACTGGGGCATTGGGACCCGCACAGACCTCAGGGTGAGCGCCCCCCCGCCGGCACCATTAACACCGCTTCCAGCTGGAAGCTTTGTTTTTCCCTGTAGCTCATCCTCATCCAGGTACTGACCTGGCTCACACCTGCTTAGCTTCAGTGGGTTTTCAGTTGCGAGTTGCAAGGGGATGCAAGTGATGGAGCCGCTCGCTGCAAAAGCCACTGCATTGGCCGGGAATCGAACCCGAGCCTCCCGCGTGGCAGGCGAGAATTCTACCACTGAACCACCAATGCTCAGTGCCTGGGCCTTCAAAAAAGATGCTTTTTTGGTGCTCTGTGCAAAACGCGTCGACATCTGCTTCCAGCTGCAAAATGCCATTTGCGGACGCTGAAGAACTTATTTCTAAGGCAGCGGGTACAAGCGATTGGGCGTTTTAAAACCACCAGGAACAGCAAAGAGGCGCGCTTCTTTGCTTGTGCCGAAACACACCAACTGAAAGCGGACAACGTAGTCGGCAGGATTGGAACCTGTGCGGGGAAACCCCAATGGATTTCTAGTCCATTGCCTTAACCACTCAGCCACGACTACAGCAAGCCCCACTGCCGCTGCGTTCTTGCTACAATCTTACCTGGATCGCGAGGCGCCGGCGGAAGCCTATTTCAAAGTCGTTCTCCGTTTCAAAAAAACATTTCCAAAATACAAGCCTTGCAGACAGACACGCCTCAGAGGACTTAAGGGTGGCTTCATGTCGGAATGATAAAGTCTCCCCGTCCGGACATGAAAATGCCACTTTGTTACACACAAAAAAAGAATCAACAACAGAGAAATGCCCACAAGCATTTGAAAAGCCGCACCACGTCGCACTTGAAATAGCTCTTACATTAGTGGTAGACGCAGGAATCGCCTTTTTATTTACGCACTTACCAACGCGATGGAAAGCAAAACAAAGCAAAGCAGAGCAAAACAAAACGAACAAACGAAAACCTTGGGTATAACGCCGTTACGTGCCCAAGCGGTATTGTACATCATCTTAGCACTGCACCCCGGGGCGTACGGTATATGGGAACGAGCACACGCCACGAATCGTCTCGAATCACTCCCTACAGCTGTAAGGCGCCTTGAAGCGTGCACCCCCAACATTCTTCTTTGCGCATGTGTGAAAGGTAAACTGTTGAACAGACTCTGAACCAGCTCTAAGGAAACTAATCCGATTAGACGTTACTTTGACTCATCTTTTTACGCTCAGTGCTGGATTGCTCAAACTCCAGCTAGGGTTAGGGTTAGCATTCCCACGCTACTTAGACACTTTGTTTACGCTCAGTGCTGGATTTTGGGAACTTCAGGATGAGTGGGAATTTTCTCCTATCTGTCAATTCTGTTTTGTTTTGGAGACTCTTGGCTGCCTATGTTGTACAGTGCAGCGTGAAGGAAACATTTTCCAAAACTGTGTCAGCTCAAAAGTTGTAAGAAAACCTCTCCAGCTGCTTTAACTCTCTTCATTTTTGTCATTTAATGTGACACTCGATGTATAACTGGAGCCTCACATATGCAAATGGTGAGGCTCCAGTTCGACACCCAGTTCGACACCACTTTACAGTATATGACAAAAGCATGGCAGACTGTGCCGGACCGGCAGATAACTTCCGCTTATTTTTACCATATTAAACATTGGAAATCCTCCCACTTGTATTTGTGACACTTGATTTTGGCTCCACCTAAGACACTCTTAAATCTTCAAACACTTTTCTCTTCTCCCGCAACACTCTTGTCTGTCGGCACTATGTGGCAGCGTTGCATGACAACCCCTCTCACCACGGAAAGGAACCTAACAGCTTTGGTAAGAGAGGAGAAAAGGACCTGGCCAGTATGGGGCTCGAACCCATGACCTTGGCGTTATTAGCACCACGCTCGAACCAACTGAGCTAACCGGCCTCACAACAGTGCTCCTCTCTGTGCTGCAAAAAATCGAACTCAGGGAATTTCTTTTGTCCTCCTTTGAATAGAAAGCCGTGTAATTCAGTGTTTGGGCTTTCTCGTGCAGTTTCATGGTTCTTGTAACCCAAATCCTACACTGGCC
Organism: Lepisosteus platostomus; assembly: GCF_059453375.1. Classification (NCBI taxonomy): domain Eukaryota; kingdom Metazoa; phylum Chordata; class Actinopteri; order Semionotiformes; family Lepisosteidae; genus Lepisosteus; species Lepisosteus platostomus. Next base: position 436,728 of record NW_028291668.1, read on the forward strand.
TGAAGTGCCCCCCCATTTCACAGCATTTTTCAGCTGATTTAAAATGTACCTAAAGGAGAAGCATTATTGAAGACCATCAATTACCAAGAGCTTTTGTCAAAGGTTTTGGTGGTCATTTTGAATGACCACAGAGCGCTGTGACCTCGGTTTTACATCTCATCCAAAAGACAGCGCCCTTTTACAACACAGCATCTCCGTCACTATACTGGGGCATTGGGACCCGCACAGACCTCAGGGTGAGCGCCCCACCGCCGGCACCATTAACACCGCTTCCAGCTGGAAGCTTTGTTTTCCCCTGTAGCTCACCCTCATCCGGGTACTGACCTGGCTCACACCTGCTTAGCTTCAGTGGGTTTTTTGAGTTGCGAGTTGCAAGGGGATGCAAGTGATGGAGCCGCTCGCTGCAAAAGCCACTGCATTGGCCGGGAATCGAACCCGAGCCTCCCGCGTGGCAGGCGAGAATTCTACCACTGAACCACCAATGCTCAGTGCCTGGGTCTTCAAAAAAGTCGTTTTTTGGTGCTCTGTGCAAAACGCGTCGACATCTGCTTCCAGCTGCAAAATGCCATTCGCGGACGCTGAAGAACTTATTTCCAAGGCAGCGGGTACAAGCGATTGGGCGTTTTAAAACCACCAGGAACAGCAAAGAGGTGCGCTTCTTTGCTTGCGCCGAAACACACCGACTGGAGGCGGATAACGTAGTCGGCAGGATTCGAACCTGCGCGGGGAGACCCCAATGGATTTCTAGTCCATCGCCTTAACCACTCGGCCACGACTACAGCAAGCCCCACTGCCACTGCGTTCTTGCTACAATCTTACCTGGATCGCGAGGCGCCGGCGGAAGCCTATTTCAAAGTCGTTCTCCGTTTCAAAAAAACATTTCCAAAATACAAGCCTTGCAGACAGACACGCCTCAGAGGACTTAAGGGTGGCTTCATGTCGGAATGATAAAGTCTCCCCGTCCGGACATGAAAATGCCACTTTGTTACACACAAAAAAAGAATCAACAACAGAGAAATGCCCACAAGCATTTGAAAAGCCGCACCACGTCGCACTTGAAATAGCTCTTACATTAGTGGTAGACGCAGGAATCGCCTTTTTATTTACGCACTTACCAACGCGATGGAAAGCAAAACAAAGCAAAGCAGAGCAAAACAAAACGAACAAACGAAAACCTTGGGTATAACGCCGTTACGTGCCCAAGCGGTATTGTACATCATCTTAGCACTGCACCCCGGGGCGTACGGTATATGGGAACGAGCACACGCCACGAATCGTCTCGAATCACTCCCTACAGCTGTAAGGCGCCTTGAAGCGTGCACCCCCAACATTCTTCTTTGCGCATGTGTGAAAGGTAAACTGTTGAACAGACTCTGAACCAGCACTAAGGAAACTAATCCGATTAGACGTTACTTTGACTCATCTTTTTACGCTCAGTGCTGGATTGCTCAAACTCCAGCTAGGGTTAGGGTTAGCATTCCCACGCTACTTAGACACTTTGTTTACGCTCAGTGCTGGATTTTGGGAACTTCAGGATGAGTGGGAATTTTCTCCTATCTGTCAATTCTGTTTTGTTTTGGAGACTCTTGGCTGCCTATGTTGTACAGTGCAGCGTGAAGGAAACATTTTCCAAAACTGTGTCAGCTCAAAAGTTGTAAGAAAACCTCTCCAGCTGCTTTAACTCTCTTCATTTTTGTCATTTAATGTGACACTCGATGTATAACTGGAGCCTCACATATGCAAATGGTGAGGCTCCAGTTCGACACCCAGTTCGACACCACTTTACAGTATATGACAAAAGCATGGCAGACTGTGCCGGACCGGCAGATAACTTCCGCTTATTTTTACCATATTAAACATTGGAAATCCTCCCACTTGTATTTGTGACACTTGATTTTGGCTCCACCTAAGACACTCTTAAATCTTCAAACACTTTTCTCTTCTCCCGCAACACTCTTGTCTGTCGGCACTATGTGGCAGCGTTGCATGACAACCCCTCTCACCACGGAAAGGAACCTAACAGCTTTGGTAAGAGAGGAGAAAAGGACCTGGCCAGTACGGGACTCAAACCCGTGACCTTGGCGTTATTAGCACCACGCTCGAACCAACTGAGCTAACCGGCCTCACAACAGTGCTCCTCTCTGTGCTGCAAAAAATTGAACTCAGGGAATTTCTTTTGTCCTCCTTTGAATAGAAAGCCGTGTAATTCAGTGTACGGGCTTTCTCGTGCAGTTTCATGGTTCTTGTAACCCAAATCCTACACTGGCCTGAAGTGCCCCCCCATTTCACAGCATTTTTCAGCTGATTTAAAATGTACCTAAAGGAGAAGCATTATTGAAGACCATCAATTACCAAGAGCTTTTGTCAAAGGTTTTGGTGGTCATTTTGAATGACCACAGAGCGCTGTGACCTCGGTTTTACATCTCATCCAAAAGACAGCGCCCTTTTACAACACAGCATCTCCGTCACTATACTGGGGCATTGGGACCCGCACAGACCTCAGGGTGAGCGCCCCACCGCCGGCACCATTAACACCGCTTCCAGCTGGAAGCTTTGTTTTTCCCTGTAGCTCACCCTCATCCGGGTACTGACCTGGCTCACACCTGCTTAGCTTCAGTGGGTTTTTTGAGTTGCGAGTTGCAAGGGGATGCAAGTGACGGAGCCGCTCGCTGAAAAAGCCACTGCATTGGCCGGGAATCGAACCCAAGCCTCCCGTGTGGCAGGCGAGAATTCTACCACTGAACCACCAATGCTCAGTGCCTGGGCCTTCAAAAAAGACGCTTTTTTGGTGCTCTGTGCAAAACGCGTCGACATCTGCTTCCAGCTGCAAAATGCCATTTGCGGACGCTGAAGAACTTATTTCCAAGGCAGCGGGTACAAGCGATTGGGCGTTTTAAAACCACCAGGAACAGCAAAGAGGCGCGCTTCTTTGCTTGCGCCGAAACACACCGACTGGAGGCGGATAACGTAGTCGGCAGGATTCGAACCTGCGCGGGGAGACCCCAATGGATTTCTAGTCCATCGCCTTAACCACTCGGCCACGACTACAGCAAGCCCCACTGCCGCTGCATTCTTGCTACAATCTTACCTGGATCGCGAGGCGCCGGCGGAAGCCTATTTCAAAGTCGTTCTCCGTTTCAAACAAACATTTCCAAAATACAAGCCTTGCAGACAGACACGCCTCAGAGGACTTAAGGGTGGCTTCATGTCGGAATGATAAAGTCTCCCCGTCCGGACATGAAAATGCCACTTTGTTACACACAAAAAAAGAATCAACAACAGAGAAATGCCCACAAGCATTTGAAAAGCCGCACCACGTCGCACTTGAAATAGCTCTTACATTAGTGGTAGACGCAGGAATCGCCTTTTTATTTACGCTCTTACCAACGCGATGGAAAGCAAAACAAAGCAAAGCAGAGCAAAACAAAACGAACAAACGAAAACCTTGCGTATAACGCCGTTACGTGCCCAAGCGGTATTGTACATCATCCTAGCACTGCACCCCGGGGCATACGGTATATGGGAACGAGCACACGCCACGAATCGTCTCAAATCACTCCCTACAGCTGTAAGGCGCCTTGAAGCGTGCACCCCCAACATTCTTCTTTGCGCATGTGTGAAAGGTAAACTCTTGAGCAGACTCTGAACCAGCTCTAAGGAAACTAATCCGATTAGACGTTACTTTGACTCATCTTTTTACGCTCAGTGCTGGATTGCTCAAACTCCAGCTAGGGTTAGGGTTAGCATTCCCACGCTACTTAGACACTTTGTTTACGCTCAGTGCTGGATTTTGGGAACTTCAGGATGAGTGGGAATTTTCTCCTATCTGTCAATTCTGTTTTGTTTTGGAGACTCTTGGCTGCCTATGTTGTACAGTGCAGCGTGAAGGAAACATTTTCCAAAACTGTGTCAGCTCAAAAGTTGTAAGAAAACCTCTCCAGCTGCTTTAACTCTCTTCATTTTTGTCATTTAATGTGACACTCGATGTATAACTGGAGCCTCACATATGCAAATGGTGAGGCTCCAGTTCGACACCCAGTTCGACACCACTTTACAGTATATGACAAAAGCATGGCAGACTGTGCCGGACCGGCAGATAACTTCCGCTTATTTTTACCATATTAAACATTGGAAATCCTCCCACTTGTATTTGTGACACTTGATTTTGGCTCCACCTAAGACACTCTTAAATCTTCAAACACTTTTCTCTTCTCCCGCAACACTCTTGTCTGTCGGCACTATGTGGCAGCGTTGCATGACAACCCCTCTCACCACGGAAAGGAACCTAACAGCTTTGGTAAGAGAGGAGAAAAGGACCTGGCCAGTACGGGACTCAAACCCGTGACCTTGGCGTTATTAGCACCACGCTCGAACCAACTGAGCTAACCGGCCTCACAACAGTGCTCCTCTCTGTGCTGCAAAAAATCGAACTCAGGGAATTTCTTTTGTCCTCCTTTGAATAGAAAGCCGTGTAATTCAGTGTACGGGCTTTCTCGTGCAGTTTCATGGTTCTTGTAACCCAAATCCTACACTGGCCTGAAGTGCCCCCCCATTTCACAGCATTTTTCAGCTGATTTAAAATGTACCTAAAGGAGAAGCATTATTGAAGACCATCAATTACCAAGAGCTTTTGTCAAAGGTTTTGGTGGTCATTTTGAATGACCACAGAGCGCTGTGACCTCGGTTTTACATCTCATCCAAAAGACAGCGCCCTTTTACAACACAGCATCTCCGTCACTATACTGGGGCATTGGGACCCGCACAGACCTCAGGGTGAGCGCCCCACTGCTGGCACCATTAACACCGCTTCCAGCTGGAAGCTTTGTTTTTCCCTGTAGCTCACCCTCATCCGGGTACTGACCTGGCTCACACCTGCTTAGCTTCAGTGGGTTTTTTGAGTTGCGAGTTGCAAGGGGATGCAAGTGATGGAGCCACTTGCTGCAAAAGCCACTGCATTGGCCGGGAATCGAACCCGAGCCTCCCGCGTGGCAGGCGAGAACTCTACCACTGAACCACCAATGCTCAGTGCCAGGGCCTTCAAAAAAGACTTTTTTTTGGTGCTCTGTGCAAAACGCGTCGACATCTGCTTCCAGCTGCAAAATGCCATTCGCGGACGCTGAAGAACTTATTTCCAAGGCAGCGGGTACAAGCAATTGGGCGTTTTAAAACCACCAGGAACAGCAAAGAGGCGCGCTTCTTTGCTTGCGCCGAAACACACCGACTGGAGGCGGATAACGTAGTCGGCAGGATTCGAACCTGCGCGGGGAGACCCCAATGGATTTCTAGTCCATCGCCTTAACCACTCGGCCACGACTACAGCAAGCCCCGCTGCATTCTTGCTACAATCTTACCTGGATCGCGAGGCGCCGGCGGAAGCCTATTTCAAAGTCGTTCTCCGTTTCAAAAAAACATTTCCAAAATACAAGCCTTGCAGACAGACACGCCTCAGAGGACTTAAGGGTGGCTTCATGTCGGAATGATAAAGTCTCCCCGTCCGGACATGAAAATGCCACTTTGTTACACACAAAAAAAGAATCAACAACAGAGAAATGCCCACAAGCATTTGAAAAGCCGCACCACGTCGCACTTGAAATAGCTCTTACATTAGTGGTAGACGCAGGAATCGCCTTTTTATTTACGCTCTTACCAACGCGATGGAAAGCAAAACAAAGCAAAGCAGAGCAAAACAAAACGAACAAACGAAAACCTTGCGTATAACGCCGTTACGTGCCCAAGCGGTATTGTACATCATCCTAGCACTGCACCCCGGGGC
>NW_028291668.1:447500-527500 GCF_059453375.1 Lepisosteus platostomus
ACTTTAGGTTACGGAGTCACAACCGCACCCCGGAGACCAGAGGAGCCATTGGCGTTCTGGCGGCGCAGATTGGGCTGAAGGTGGGACGCTTGAATCTCGCTGTTGGAGGCCGTCTGAAACTGACCCAAGCCTTTCCCTTGAATTAAATGTAAATAAGAAATGAACCCCAGATGCACATGGAATCAATCACGTGTTTCCTTTGAGCCGTTTCAGAGACTGCTCCAGAGTTTACCTTGCACAGATGCGCAAAGATTAATGATGGGGGTGCACGCTTCCAGGCGTCTTACAACTGTAGGGACTGTTTAGAGACAATTCGTAGATTGTTCTCATTTCCCTCTATTCCCCGTGTTGCAGTGGTAGGATGACGTAAATTCCTGCTTCGACACGTAACGGCATTATAATCAAGTGCAGGAGCTGAGGGCTTTAGTTTTGTTTCGTTTTCCATGGCGTTCGTAAGCGCGCAAATCAAAGGCAATTCCTGCGTCTAACACGAATGTAAATGCTTTGGAAAGTGCAGTGTGGTGCAGCTTGTAAAATCCTTTTCCACATTTGTGGTTTGTTGATGTTTTTTCTGTCTGCCAAAGTTGCATTTTGACATCCGGACTGGGGGACTTCATCATTTGAACGTGAAGCCAGCCTTAAACCCTCTGAGGCATGTCTGTCTGCCGGCACGAATCTTGTGAAAGGTATTTTTTTTTTTAACGGAGAGCGACTTTAAAAAGGTTTCCGCAGCGACTTCGCACTCCGTGTTAGATTATAGGAGGAATGCGGCGGCAGCGAGCTCGCTTTTGTCATGGCCGAGTGGTTAAGGCGATGGACTCGAAATGCGTTGGGGCTTCCCCGCGCAGGTTCGGAACTTGCCGACTCCGGCGTCTGCCGCACGTCGCCTTGTGCCTGCGCGGCAAAGGCAAAGTGCCGCTTCTCCTTTCCCGGTACTATAAAAATGCTAAATCGCTTGGACCCGCTGCCATGGAAAGCAGTTCTTCAGATTACCACACATTCTGCGTTCGCACCTCTGGTGCTCTACTTATGCCTTTGAAAACCTAATGAATAAAGCTGAAAGAACCGACACGATATGTAGGTGCTCGTAAAGCACGCATTAAAGATCTGTTAACAGCAAGGGTTTCAGTGGGTTAACTGAGGAGAAGGCGTGATCGCTAATTGTTGACTTTTTATTTGGTGTTAGAAACACTCTTACTGTGCATGATGTGCAACAAATGTAGCCACAGAAATTGCATCACGCTTTCATGTATGCTATTGCAGACACCAACGTTGCCTAGCTAGAAAACCGAAATAGCCGTGGGTTTGCTTGTTGGTCTGAAGGATCTCTCTTCGAATCTCTATCATTTGTCAATGGAAGTAAAAGGCGCTGCAATCTCATACGTTCAGAATCAAACCCGCAGCTGTTGTTCGACTTTATTTCTTGACTAATTACAACTGAGTGTCGCATGAGCAGTTACGTAAACTTGTCTGGTATATTTGAACACAAATGCCGTTCTTCAATTAAAACTAACAGTACATTGTCAGGGACATTCAGTTCTATACAAACAAGAGACAGACAAGAGAATATTTCTACCTTTCATGTGGACTACGTGTTGACTTACTGATCGGAATAATTGAAAAGTTCGGGTTCATAGCCGATGCAGTGCGTGCTAATTAGAACAACAGCAACGCTGAGCTCTCAGCACCGTACTGAGCCCAGGTGTTTTTCTAAAGCTGTCAGGTGCAGTTCATTTACATGAAGGAAATCTCTTACTGGGTACGATTACAATACAGTAAGTAGCACAGGCTACTTAGGGAGTAGCCTGATGCGTTTAAAAACGACCCGAGCCAGGCAGAAGTCGAACCTACAATCTCCTGATCCGTAGTCAGACGTGTTATCCATTGCACCACTGACCCTGGTGCAACACTGCAGGACTGCAACCCGGTGAGCTCAGCACTGCAACTAGTAAAATACCCCCGGTCCATTCTTTTCCAAAAGTGAGAAACACCTGTTTTCTACATTTTGTCTGTTTTAAAACCATATCTCTTTAAACCAAACCAAGAGTTTGTCTTTTGCTCTGATATTCTGATTCATTTCGATTTCAAAGAAAAAAAAAACTACCTTCCAAAGCATCATAAAATTGTCCCTTCTTCCAGACTCTACTTCTCTCTTGTAGTAGTACAGCAGACCTTTCCAGGTGAGCAGATCACAGAGTCCGAAATGAGCTTCCTCCATCAAGCAAAGTACCTGAACATGACTCTGTCATCATAAAAGCGCCCCTGTAATAAAGAAATTCAATCTGAAATCAAGAGGGCAGTTGCCTACTGAAATACAAGAAGTCATCAATTTTAACCTAGCAACACATTAAAGGCTGCATCTATACAAGTACGATTCTAGAAATGCTCACCAGATTACGTTTTAAGAAGGAACTGCGCTTCAGGTTCTGCCGAGATCTTAACTCGGATGGCAGGATTCAGAGTCCGGAGTGCGGACTGATTGCGCACGGAGGGTCCATATACTGTGGATCCCTCAGTGATCTTCCGCGTATTCAAACCGCCAGCGTGTGACTCCCCTGTCCCCGTGACCTCATTGCTCTGCTCTCTCCTCTGTGCAGCCGAGCCCGATTCACGGTAAAGTGAAAAAAAAATATGCCCTCAACGTGAGATTTACTCTGGAGCGAGGATAGATGTTACCTTTTTATCATTGAACAGGATGTATGTGATGTGGCGACTAGGTTCAATTTTGTATCCTCTTTAAAAGATTAAGGACTGGGGTGAGCGTGATTTACCACCCTTTCAGCTAAGAACCCGACGTGCGCACCGTTTAAGCTGCATAGACTCGGTCGTTTAACTCTTCTCCATTAGCAGGGTTAAGGTTAAAGAAAAAAAACATTGCTGACTTCTTTTTTTTTTGCCAGCTGCTAGCGCTGATTAGCAAGGTTTGTATTTCATGTTTTGCAAGTTGCATCCATTTTAAGAAAAACAAGTCGTGTTAAAGACAGGAAATGAATACTTGCATTTAATTAAGTCTAGCCATAGGCAGTTATCCACTGGGATTCAGACCCAGGGTCTCCTGTTTACTAGACAGGCACTTTAACCAACTAAGCCACAGCGCCCCGGGAGTGCTGTCCTTTTGCAGCCACTTGGACACACCACTCAGACACATCTGCATTCGGTGTGTGCTCCGCCTGCTCGCTGAGCAAGTTGCCACCTTTACATACAATAGCAACATCGACACCAAGAGAAAGGATGACAAATGGCTTTTATCTGGAACTTTTCATGTCCAAGGAGCTCAATGTGCTTTCTGTGTACAACAGGGCCACTGAACTCCACGCTGGCCACTGAACCACAGCAGTGGCTTGCTGGCTTGACATCTCCCAAGGAAAATGTTGAAATCGCATGTGGAACAGGAAAATGACCCTCGAGTACGAGGGAAAAAAAAGAAAAAGATCATCTGGAGCGCGCCAACCCAGTTGGGACAGCCCAGTTTTGTTGATGAGGTGGCCGAGTGGTTAAGGCGATGGATTGCTAGTCCATTGTGCTTTGCACGCATGGGTTCAAATCCCATCCTTGTTGGTTTCCATGTCTGTTTCCATTCTGTTTTTGATCCCTATTGCTCAATGCACAGTGAAAGCATTGCATACATGTGTCTGACAATGAGAAATGGGCCCCTGAGACAGTCATTTGCCTGTTTCACAAATGATCGTATTTTACTAGAGATTCTGTTTGGGATTCAGATGTGCATTCGGACAGCAATCCCTTTCAAGAAATGATACGTTCTGGATGAGGTCAAAGGTGCATCATTTGGACACTTTGTGGGCTTGAAATACAAAGAAAATCATGTTCTATGGTACAAGATAAATACAAAACTTAAGCTTTTATTATAATTAGATTTGTTTATAAAGCATAAGCAATCATTTATTACATTAATATATGTAAAAATAACATTTTAGCATCATACGTTTAGTATATTTAGTCCCTAATGCTGAAAGAAATGATCATAGAACATGACTTCTAACCTTACCTGCTGTGTTTTTGATCCCTATTGCTCAATGCACAGTGAAAGCATTGCATACATGTGTCTGACAATGAGAAATGGGCCCCTGAGACAGTCATTTGCCTGTTTCACAAATGATCGTATTTTACTAGAGATTCTGTTTGGGATTCAGATGTGCATTCGGACAGCAATCCCTTTCAAGAAATGATACGTTCTGGATGAGGTCAAAGGTGCTGGAACACTGTATTTAGGATGTGTTTGCAGTTATTCTGTGTTTCTAGCTTCAACCCAGTGATATATATATATATGCTCACTGATTTTTTGGTACATGCCCAGGGCAATAATCATTATGAGGATTTATTTCCATATGTGCTAGAGGTAGTGTTGTGAAATTCTTCAACACACTGGATCGCAGGTTTAAACCTGCACTCTTACTCCTTAAATACCAACAAATGCAGATATGTGGCAATCATATTGTAGCGGACACTCATTTGCCTGTTTCACAAATGATCATATTTTACTAGAGATTCTGTTTGGGATACGGATGTGCATTCTGACAACAATCTCTTTCAAAAAATGATTTTACCTTATCGCAGCTTTGCCCCTCTTGCCTCTTTGGAAAATATCTCCATCTTGTGGTCGTTGTTGGTAATGTTTAGACAATATCTCCATCTTGTGGTCGTTGTTGGTAATGTCTAGACAATATCTCCATCATGTGGTCGTTGTTGGTAATGTCTTCTTATGCCCTTTTTTATTTCAATTCTTTATTAGTTGATTCTAGAATCTCTACAATAGAGCTGAAAATATCAGTTTTGTAGCAGACAATATGACATTAGTTATAGTCCAAATAAGACTTTATTACCCTGTTTGTAACATAACAAATTAAAATTGATTAAAACTAAGTTTGGAACACCAGGGAACATAAAAAATGATTTTTAGGAAAACCATGAGGTTCTCTGTGTCCGATGCCTGCAAGGGGAGAAAGCTAGAATCCTTTGCTTTTTCAAAATTTGAAAATAAACATCATATAACAACAGCTTTCATTCCTAGGAGTGAAAAATAACCATTTTTGAAGACATATTAGTTTCTAAAACACTACAATAAAGTTAAAAACATCCGTTTTATATTACTTTTAGTATTTTTAGTGAAATTAGTCATTTATTGCACTATTTTTAATATAATCTCTAATTAAAAGTGAATAGAATTAAGTTTGGAGCAACAAGGAACACAAAAAAAAAAGATTTTAAGGAAAAAAATGATGTCTTCTGTGCCAGGTGCCTGCAAGGGGAGAAAGCTAGAATCCTACCCAGGCTCCTGGAGTTCTGTCCTGGCTAAAGGAGGGTGAATCCATCCCCTTCAAAGCTCCATGAAAAAATGATCATTTAAAATTTGAAAAAAAAAACATCATATAACAACAGTTTTCATTCATAGGAGTGAAAAACAACCATTTTTGAAGACATATTAGTTTCTAAAACACTACAATAAAGTTGAAAACATCCGTTTTATATTACATTAATTTTTGTGAAATTAGTCATTTATTGCACTATTTTTAATAAAATCTCTAATTAAAAGTGATTAAAATTAAGTTTGGAACAACAAGGAACACACAAAAAAAAGATTTTAAGGAAAAAAATATTGTCTTCTGTGCCACGTGCCTGCAAGGGGAGAAAGCTAGAATCCTACCCAGGCTCCTGGAGCTCTGTCCTGGCTAAAGGAGGGTGAATCCATCCCATTCAAAGCTCCATGAAAAAATGATATTTTTAAATTTGAAAAAAAAAAAAACATTATAGAACAACATCTCTTGGTCCACAGAGTGCAAAAATCCAACTTTGAAGAAAATCCATTGACTGATCCCCGAATCCTGAAGTTTCTTCGCATGATATCGGGCTTGCAACCACTTTCTGGAAAATTTTCAGCTCCATTGTAGAGATACTAGAATCAACTAATAGAGAATTAAAATAAAAAAGGGCATAAGAAGACATTACCAACAACGACCACAAGATGGAGATATTGTCTAGACATTACCAACAACGACCACAAGATGGAGATATTTTCCAAAGAGGCAAGAAGGGCAAAGCTGCGATAAGGTAAAATCATTTTTTGAAAGAGATTGTTGTCAGAATGCACATCCGTATCCCAAACAGAATCTCTAGTAAAATATGATCATTTGTGAAACAGGCAAATGAGTGTCCGCTACAATATGATTGCTACATATCTGCATTTGTTGGTATTTAAGGAGTAAGAGTGCAGGGGGTTTAAACCTGCGATCCAGTGTGTTGAAGAATTTCACAACACTACCTCTAGCACATATGGAAATAAATCCTCATAATGATTATTGCCCTGGGCATGTACCAAAAAATCAGTGAGCATATACATATATCGCTGTGTTGAAGCTAGAGACACAGAATAAGTGCAAACACATCCTAAATACAGTGTTCCTGCACCTTGACCTCATCCAGAATGTATCGTTTTTTGAAAGCGATTGCTGTCAGAATGCACAACTGAATCCCAAACAGAATCTCTAGTCAAATATGATCATTTGTGAAACAGGCAAATGAGTCTCTCAGGTGCCCATTGCTCATTTTCAGACACATTTATGCAATACTTTCACCATGCGTTGAGCAATAGGGATTAAAGATACCAGAGGTAAGGTTTAAAAGTGATTCTGAGGTGCAACACATCAGCGAAACAGCTAGGCATCTGAAATGCGGGGTTTGAGAGCCCTTCAGGGAACACCGTACCCTAAAGGTACCAGAAGTCCACTAGTATAAGCATTAAGTCACTGTCAGCCCTGTTGCAATGTAATTGCTACATATCTTCATTTCTTTGGTTTTTAAGGAGTAAGAGTGCAGGGGGTCTAAATCTGCGATCCAGTGTGTTGAAGTATTTCACAACACTACCTGTAGCCCGTCTGGAAATAAATCCTCATTCTGATTATTGACCTGGGCATGTACCAATAAATCACTGAGTATATATATATATCACTGTGTTGAAGCTAGAGACCTGTATGTAATAATATGATGCTAAAATGTTATTTTCACATGTAAGAAAACCGGCTCAGGGACGCCAAATATGTAATGTTGCCATAGCAAAATTAAATGTAGGGGGTCTCTGAAGGCACCAGTTCTGTAGGGTTTGGGCATTTACTGAGACAATTATTAATTGTAGCAGTAAATCACAAAGTTGATTCTTTTGATAGCTTTAGAATCCAACCATGTGACATAACTCAAACAACGCGCACACACAGGTACTAATACACGAGGATACATTTATTAATACATAAAATATGCATGTAAACCTAACAGATCTTATCAAGAGGGTTATCAGAATACAAAAGATATATATTCAGTCAGTTACGAAGTGTTACACATATCAAGAGGACATACGTTCAGTATATCATTCATTAAGACCGTTTCGTTAATGAACTTGGTTATAACTTCTACATTAGATACTCAAACAAGTACATAACTCTTAGGAATTAAATTGATATCAACTGGTTGGGATAACAATTGAATTCTCGAGCTGTAATGCATTGAAGTTGAATACTCATCCAATCTTTGGGGATTCAGATCTTCCTGCGGGCACAAAGAAACAGTTGCAGGCTGTTGCTGTCCAATCCGCGCTCTCTGGCTCCGTGCCAGGCTGTGCTGTGCGGCTTGCGACGCTGCACTGCTGATGCTCACTGTGGGCTTTAACTAGCAAAGTTTGTGCACAGGAGAAAAGATGACTGTGGGTCCCAGCAAGTCAGGAAGAGGACCGGTTCGTTTCTGATGAAGAGCTAGTTCTGAATAGTGATTCAGCTGTCCACAGTTCCGACCTGTTCACAAGGCCTGCTGCTGGTGCTAACCTCGGGTGGATCCTCTGGTTATTCTCTGGCAACCTCCGCTCTAGACTCTTAGAACAAAGGAAAGTTCTGGCACTCGTACACACTGGCCGTTCCGTGGTTGTCCGGGCTGAGTCTCAGGATGGTCAGGAGGCGCGCTGCGAGAATGTCCTGCCCTTGGGAGCCTTCTGCTCCTGGGCCGTCCTGCCCTGGAATTCTCCTTTGAATTCCCTTTAGAATTGTCCACAGAATCCTCTGAATCCTCCCTTCTGAATCTTACTGAATCTCACAGGCTCTCTGTGTTGCCTGTTTTTACCTGGAGGAACTTCAGCTCATTGATTGGCTGAAAGTTCCATGGGCATCAGAGTCCCACGTGGGTTACTCGGCCCTACCAGTCCCTGATTGATTGATCAAGGTGAGATATGAGTCACTTAGTCCTGACACTTAGTAATGCAGTCCAGATGTCCAACTGGCACTCCCTAGACAGATAGGCGCCAATGGATGACCATTGATCATGATAGCCAGGCTTAGCTAAGTGCATCCCCCTTTGGGAGCTGTCCTAGGACCTTAAATCACCCTGCAGAACAGTTTCTCTGTGGCTGCACCACAGAGATGAACAGAGAAATGGGGCCTCATTTGGGAAGGCTCAGAACACTTAATTCTGCCTTATTAATAAGCCTCGCCGCTACATATCCCCCCTTTTTGAAGGTCATGAGGTCCTGAGGCGTTGTTGCCTTCAAAACAAAACAGAGTTAAGTGATGTCCCTTGCCATTAGAACATTAATCTTAAATGTCCACATTACTCCTCGAGAATTCATACCGGAACCAGCGTTGGATACAAACAGGATGAATAACATCTGGAGTATGTATAAACACGGTAGGAGACATTATCTAAGTCTAGGAATTACACATCAGGAAGTTCACTGTCAATATCTGATACCTCTGTAGTACATATTTGGGGAGAAATCACTTCCTTTCTTTTGACATGCTACCTTTGACTCATTCATGCTACCCAGATTACATTTTGATGCAAGAGTACAGCATTCAGAGTACACTGTCAGTCATGATCCAGCTTCCCAGCAGCAGTGTTACAATAACAACAGTTCCTGTTCCCAGCCCCGCGATAAACCACAACACCTGTGTTGGGTATCTGCTTGGGTGGTTTGGAGGTTTGTTCCATTAAAGCAAACTAACTACCTGTACCTCTTCAGGGCTTACTGTTTCTTGGATTTCTATCCAATTCAATAGTGTGGCACCTGAAGGCATCCATGACCTCAAGTTTGGTCTTATGTTGTCTGGTTCCAGACCGTACAGTGTTAAGTTACCATGCTGTACTATGGCCTCCTCGGGAACTTGCAGGAAAACTGTTTGATTAGGTAGCTGCATTGTGGTAGCTGTATCATGCCTGTCACAAGTCATAGTGTCAGTTAAATGTGGTGTGCTGACCAGCCATTTACTTCCTACCTGCTCTTCATGGGGTTCATTAACCTCCCTCTGCTCGTTAGTAGCTTTACACCCTTCATTGGTGAATCGTTTAGACACAGCCAATGGATAGCTTTGGTGGCCATACCCATCTCAAGATTTGGAACCAAATTCAATCTTGGATTGCCTTCTGGGTGAGCTATGAGCGATGGGGTTAATGTCACATACTCCTCTACTGAGAAGAGTGGAATCAAGTGGGTTGGGAATCGTGCCGTGGTTAGACTAGCTACAGTGGCACTAAGCTCCCTTAATAGGTCTTGTGTCAACATTCTGGCCTGTTGCACACAAGCATAAACCCACTGTATAACACCAACAATCATGTCCACTGGTTGGGGAATAAGGTTTAACCCTGTTGCATAGGAAATTGCCTGTAGGGTTTTCCCTAAGCTTTCCAACTTTTGCTGCTGTCGATACAGTCTGTCACTACCCTCCGGCATCTCTGACCCCTGCCTTCTTGGGGCAGTCAGGGTGAGAGTGCCAGTAGCACACAAACCTACCAGAAAAAAGCAAACGTGCAACAGTGGCGGCAGCAATCAGTCCTCCCAAAAGTCTTTTCGGGTGGCTGATCCCAGTCATCTCCTTCTGAGTGACTGTCGCCTTTCTAAGCTGGCGCAGCGTGTACATGGTGTCTTTCTCAGTATGCCCTGTGGCATCTTGGGCACCAACATCCTGGAAATATGGGGAGATCTGACGCAGCTGCTGATGCTGCTCCTCCTTTTCCAGGGCATCTGCTTTTTCGATTTGTTCATGCCTGTGCTCTAGGAACCCTGCAGGGGGTGGTGCAGCGGTAGAGCATGCCTGACCCTCGGCTGAGTGGTCATCTGGAGCACCTGAGTGATCTGGGATTGTTACCCCATTCTCACTGTTCAGGTCCACCCTGCACACTTCCTGATTGAGGAATCCCTCTATCGGCATGTTTACAATCGTTCGCTGGGCGTGGGTGTAGGACACCTGCTCGCTCCCCCCTTCCCTTGCTAGGGGTTCAGGGAGCTGCCCCAGCACTGGGATAGCTAGTTCACTGTCTTTGAACTTACTATCACTCACCAGGCCCATGTCAGTGCAGGCGGGGATTCTGACACCCCTCTTTGCGATGTCCTGCACTGGCAGGCGGGTGACTTGACCATCCAGCTCCAGTCTGGCTGAACCACTGTTGGTCAGACTCAGACTGACAGACTGAGCTGGTGGCTGTAAGAAAACCGGCTCGGCTTTCATTCCCTGTCCCTTCTGGGGGACTGGGTGTGTTGGCAACCCTGCCGTTGAGGCAGGAACAATCAGGTCAGTCTCACTCACTACCTGGTAGTTGTGAGAAATAATGTTACCTGACTGCAGGTTCCCTGGGTCACAGCAGAGGGAATCGGCATCTGGGATCAGGTGTGTCCACAGCGCAGTAGTCTCAGCGTCCAGCTGGACCTCCTGTCTAACCTGTGAATGTTGCACCAGGGGCACCTGGCGGTGGCCCTGTGACAGCTGCTCAAGCAGATCCTTACTAATAGAGGACCTCTCAGGGCTAAGGGTGAGGGCTACATCACCAACCTGCTCTCCTGCCATCTGGATCCCTTCCACCACTGCAGGGTGGTGTTCCTGACCCCTCTTGGGTGCCAGGGTGCACAGGGAAAGCTCCTTTTCATCGCCAGGTGGGGAGATCTGCTCCTCTTTAGGGATGTAAAAGGTGTGTGCTTTACCTGGTGGATCAGGCGGCTGCTTGGAGCACCGCTCCTGTGGCATGGAGGCTGTTGGGACCTTGGCCGGGACACGACTTCCCTGTACAGTGCCTTGCGAAAGTATTCGGCCCCCTTGAACTTTTCAACCTTTTGCCACATTTCAGGCTTCAAACATAAAGATATAAATTTTTTATTTTATGTGAAGAATCACCAACAAGTGGGACACAATTGTGAAGTGGAACGAAATCTATTGGATTTTTGAAACTTTTTTAACTAATAAAAAAATGAAAAGTGGGGCGTGCAAAATTATTCGGCCCCCTTGCGTTAATACTTTGTAGAGCCACCTTTTGCTGCGATTACAGCTGCAAGTCGCTTGGGGTATGTCTCTATCAGTTTTGCACATCGAGAGACTGAAATTCTTGCCCATTCTTCCTTGCAAAACAGCTCGAGCTCAGTGAGGTTGGATGGAGAGCGTTTGTGAACAGCAGTTTTCAGCTCTTTCCACAGATTCTCGATTGGATTCAGGTCTGGACTTTGACTTGGCCATTCAAACACCTGGATACGTTTATTTGTGAACCATTCCTTTGTAGATTTTGCTGTATGTTTGGGATCATTGTCTTGTTGGAAGATAAATCTCCGTCCCAGTTTCAGGTCTTTTGCAGACTCCAACAGGTTTTCATCCAGAATGGTCCTGTATTTGGCTGCATCCATCTTCCCCTCAATTTTAACCATCTTCCCTGTCCCTGCTGAAGAAAAGCAGGCCCAAACCATGATGCTGCCACCACCATGTTTGACAGTGGGGATGGTGTGTTGAGGGTGATGAGCTGTGTTGCTTTTACGCCAAACATATCGTTTTGCATTGTGGGCAAAAAGTTCGATTTTGGTTTCATCTGACCAGAGCACCTTCTTCCACATGTTTGGGGTGTCTCCCAGGTGGCTTGTGGCAAACTTTAGACGAGACTTTTTATGGATATCTTTGAGAAATGGCTTTCTTCTTGCCACTCTTCCATAAAGGCCAGATTTGTGCAGTGTAAGACTGATTGTTGTCCTATGGACAGACTCTCCCACCTCAGCTGTAGTTCTCTGCAGTTCATCCAGAGTGATCATGGGCCTCTTGGCTGCATCTCTGATCAGTCTTCTCCTTGTCTGAGCTGAAAGTTTAGAGGGACGGCCAGGTCTTGGTAGATTTGCAGTGGTCTGATACTCCTTCCATTTCAAGATGATCGCTTGCACAGTGCTCCTTGGGATGTTTGAAGCTTGGGAAATCTTTTTGTATCCAAATCCGGCTTTAAACTTCTCCACAACAGTATTACGGACCTGCCTGGTGTGTTCCTTGGTCTTCATGATGCTCTCTGCGCTTTCAACAGAACCTTGAGACTATCACAGAGCAGGTGCATTTATACAGAGACTTGATTACACACAGGTGGATTCTATTTATCACCATCAGTCATTTAGGACAACATTGGATCATTCAGAGATCCTCGCTGAACTTCTGGAGTGAGTTTGCTGCACTGAAAGTAAAGGGGCCGAATAATTTTGCACGCCCCACTTTTCATTTTTTTATTAGTTAAAAAAGTTTCAAAAATCCAATAGATTTTGTTCCACTTCACAATTGTGTCCCACTTGTTGGTGATTCTTCACATAAAATAAAAAATTTATATCTTTATGTTTGAAGCCTGAAATGTGGCAAAAGGTTGAAAAGTTCAAGGGGGCCGAATACCTTCGCAAGGCACTGTATATCCGGAGAACAAGGAAATATTTTTATTTCTTGTCCAGAGGGAACAGAAGGAATCTCCACATAGGCTTCTGTGTTCGGTGGGCACTGTGTGAGCACAGTCTGCCTCTTGGCCCCCCTTTCCTTCTGTACAGAAGGCTTAGGAGCCTTGACCTGTTTCCACACTTTGCCTTTCTGGTGATCCACCAAAGGTTCCTCTCTGAGTCGCATGCCCTTTTCTTTTTCAACCCGTTTGAGCTTGCCGTGTGACATCAAACACCTTTCAACCTCAGTGTCAATCAGTGTCTCACAGTGTAAGACATCTCCCATGGCAGCCTTGAGGTAAAAGCTTCTTGCTTTTCCTCTGTGTTTTACTGCCTGCTCTGTGACTTCAGGGGTGGAGTCAGCACTCACTTGGGAGTGGCTGAATTCATCCAGGCAGGAACCCTTCTGCTCAATCAGATAGACTGAGGGAGGGAGAGGGGGCGGGTCTCCGCCTCCTCATGGAGAGTATCAGCTCATTCACGCTTCCGGCAGCCTTGGGGAGCGGTTGTCCCTGTCCTAATAAAGCTTGTTCAAGCCTGGCCAGGCGGGTGGCTACTGAATCCTTTTGTTCAGCTTTATCTAGCCCTTTCCCTCCCCCGGTGTTCTCATGGCACTTAGGACGCTGGGTGTGGTCCTGTGTGCATGCTTTGGAACGGGGCTTAGCCAGCTCAGGAGCCTGTGCTCCTTCGAGCAGGGGGGAATTAACCCTGCTGGCTCTGACGGCAAACACAGTCACTTTAACAGCTTTTTGCTCAGAGCGACTTTGGACATCATACTCCCAGGCTTTCTGCACGAATCTCTTAATATCAGTCATTTTCATGGTCTGTGCATCTGTATGCATTAAGATCATCTTTCTGACTGACGGGTGGAGATTCGCAATGAATAAACCCTTGAAATGTGTGTTCTCTTCGCAACCCTCATCATTTCGCCCTGCAAAATAAGTTCGTCTAAGTCTCTCGTAATATTCGCGAGGGGACTCTGCTCTCTTGTGCTTAATGTTAAGAGCGGCGGCTATCGCAGCAGTCGGGTCAATAAACGCACTGTTTTCTTCGATAAGTGCTTGACAAAGCTGCTCAAAATCATTACAGACTTCTTTCATCTGCCTAGCCATCCACTCATGTACAGCTCTGCTGGTAGTTTTCCTGACCAGAAACACTTTCTCCTGTTCTGTGGCGTTTGGCAGATACTGCAGGGTATACCTGAGGTCCTGAATATAACTCTCGATATTATTCTTTGACACTGCGGGGTCAAATCTCTCTATGTCCTTCGCTAGCTCTCTCAGAGAATGGAGATTTATCCTTCTAGCTTCTCCGCTGACGGAGATATGGAAGAGATCGTGGTCAGACCTGTCGCTGCTAGAGAGAGTGCTTAATAGCGACTCGAATTCAGACCTTTTAGCAACCATCGTTAAACTTAAAGAGTATTACTTTTAAGTACGAAATCACAGTTTTACCACAGAAAACCACAAGATCAAGTATGCAATCAACCCGGTAGATCGCAAAAGATCACAAAACAATCAAGCACTGCTTAAAGAGCAAGGGGAACTTTTTTTTCTTTCGGCTTTCAGCACACCGTATTGTTGTGTATGAAACCCGCGGCGTTTTATATTGAATTATTCCGCTTGGTTGACTCATTTCAGTCTTGCCACGCCCACCCAGGGACGCCAAATAATGTAAGAAAACCGGTTCAGGGACGCCAAATATGTAATGTTGCCATAGCAAAATTAAATGTAGGGGGTCTCTGAAGGCACCAGTTCTGTAGGGTTTGGGCATTTACTGAGACAATTATTAATTGTAGCAGTAAATCACAAAGTTGATTCTTTTGATAGCTTTAGAATCCAACCATGTGACATAACTCAAACAACGCGCACACACAGGTACTAATACACGAGGATACATTTATTAATACATAAAATATGCATGTAAACCTAACAGATCTTATCAAGAGGGTTATCAGAATACAAAAGATATATATTCAGTCAGTTACGAAGTGTTACACATATCAAGAGGACATACGTTCAGTATATCATTCATTAAGACCGTTTCGTTAATGAACTTGGTTATAACTTCTACATTAGATACTCAAACAAGTACATAACTCTTAGGAATTAAATTGATATCAACTGGTTGGGATAACAATTGAATTCTCGAGCTGTAATGCATTGAAGTTGAATACTCATCCAATCTTTGGGGATTCAGATCTTCCTGCGGGTACAAAGAAACAGTTGCAGGCTGTTGCTGTCCAATCCGCGCTCTCTGGCTCCGTGCCAGGCTGTGCTGTGCGGCTTGCGACGCTGCACTGCTGATGCTCACTGTGGGCTTTAACTAGCAAAGTTTGTGCACAGGAGAAAAGATGACTGTGGGTCCCAGCAAGTCAGGAAGAGGACCGGTTCGTTTCTGATGAAGAGCTAGTTCTGAATAGTGATTCAGCTGTCCACAGTTCCGACCTGTTCACAAGGCCTGCTGCTGGTGCTAACCTCGGGTGGATCCTCTGGTTATTCTCTGGCAACCTCCGCTCTAGACTCTTAGAACAAAGGAAAGTTCTGGCACTCGTACACACTGGCCGTTCCGTGGTTGTCCGGGCTGAGTCTCAGGATGGTCAGGAGGCGCGCTGCGAGAATGTCCTGCCCTTGGGAGCCTTCTGCTCCTGGGCCGTCCTGCCCTGGAATTCTCCTTTGAATTCCCTTTAGAATTGTCCACAGAATCCTCTGAATCCTCCCTTCTGAATCTTACTGAATCTCACAGGCTCTCTGTGTTGCCTGTTTTTACCTGGAGGAACTTCAGCTCATTGATTGGCTGAAAGTTCCATGGGCATCAGAGTCCCACGTGGGTTACTCGGCCCTACCAGTCCCTGATTGATTGATCAAGGTGAGATATGAGTCACTTAGTCCTGACACTTAGTAATGCAGTCCAGATGTCCAACTGGCACTCCCTAGACAGATAGGCGCCAATGGATGACCATTGATCATGATAGCCAGGCTTAGCTAAGTGCATCCCCCTTTGGGAGCTGTCCTAGGACCTTAAATCACCCTGCAGAACAGTTTCTCTGTGGCTGCACCACAGAGATGAACAGAGAAATGGGGCCTCATTTGGGAAGGCTCAGAACACTTAATTCTGCCTTATTAATAAGCCTCGCCGCTACACACATATATTAATGTAATAAATGATTGCTTATGCTTTATAAATAAATCTAATTAAAATAAAAGCTTAAGTTTTGTATTTATCTTGTACCATAGAACATGATTTTCTTTGTATTTCAAGCCCACAAAGTGTCCAAATGTTCTATGATCATTTCTTTCATCATTAGGGACTAAATATACCAAACGTATGATGCTAAAATCCTGAAAAAAGGATAGGCTCCATTTCGTCAGTAGATTGGAGTCCAAAACTGATTTGGGTCAATATACATTACCTTTGAAGATAAGGTACAGTCTACTGTAGGGAACCATCAACTTAGAAAGCATTGGCCTTCCCTGGGGGTCAGGTAGGTGCAAAAGATAAACCTTTATCCTATCTTTATCTTAAGATAAGTGTCCAAGCAGTATTTTTCCAAGTTTCACCAAGCTCATCATGTTGCCATAGTAGACAAAGTTCTATAAAATGTTAAATAACTTTAGAAAAAAGCATCTTGGTCTTTCAGTACTGTACAAGGTGAATTAAACTGTCCCTGGTAATAAAAAGTAATTAGAAGCATCCCAGAAACATCCCAGCATCCCAGAAACATTCTAGAAACATTCTATCTCTAGAAACATTAGCTGTTTTATATCATGTAATTTAGTGTGATGTTGTCAGAATTCAAGGACATTATCACACACAGAAATTGGTTCAGTTAAATCTAAAAAACACAGCTAAACATGGGTTTAAATGTAAAATAGAAGTCTTACCTCTTGTCAAAAGATTTAATTCAAGAAGCGATGTAATAAATGATTGCTTATGCTTTATAAACAAATCTAATTAAAATAAAAGATTAAGTTTTGTATTTATCTTGTACCATATAACATGGTTTTCTTTGTATTTCAATCCCACAAAGTGTCCAAATGACGCACTACATGATATAAGGAAGATTATCACATGCATATCGGTATTATCTTTCTTATGAAAATGCATTCCTTTCATTACATTTTACTTTTTAAAATGAACTCAAATTGTGTATAATGTAATAATGTAAGTAGAATAGATTCTAATAATATAATGATCCAGTGTGTTGCACTACTTCACTGCTTCACCGCTCTATGCCGTCTGGAAATAAATCCTCAGACTGCTCACTGCCCTGGGCTTGTACCAATAAATTACAGGAGCACATCTATATATCACTGCGTTGAAGCAGGAGACACACAATCACTTCAAACACATCCTAAATACAGTGTTCCAGCACCTTTGACCTCATCCAGAGCGTATCATTTCTTGAAAGGGATTCCTGTCCGAATGCACATCTGAATCCCAAACAGAATCTCTAGTAAAATACGATCATTTGTGAAACAGGCAAATGACTGTCTCAGGGGCCCATTCCTCATTGTCAGACACATGTATGCAATGCTTTCACCGTGCATTGAGCAATAGGGATTAAAAACACCGCAGGTAAAGTTAGATGTCATGTTCTATGATCATTTCTTTCAGCATTAGGGACTAAATATACTAAACGTATGATGCTAAAATGTTATTTTCACATATATTAATGTAATAAATGATTGCTTATGCTTTATAAACAAATCTAATTAAAATAAAAGCTTAAGTTTTGTATTTATCTTGTACCATAGAACATGATTTTCTTTGTATTTCAAGCCCACAAAGTGTCCAAATGTTCTATGATCATTTCTTTCCAGCATTAGGGACTAAATATACCAAACGTATGATGCTAAAATCCTGAAAAAAGGATGTGCTCCATCTCGTCAGTAGACTGGATTCCAAAACTGATTTGGGTCAATATACATTACCTTTGAAATTAAAGTACAGTCTACTGTAGGGAACCATCAACTTAGAAAGCATTGGCCTTCCCTGGGGGTCAGGTAGGTGCAAAAGATAAACCTTTATCCTATCTTTATCTTAAGATAAGTGGCCAAGCAGTATTTTTCCAAGTTTCACCAAGCTCATCATGTTGCCATAGTAGACAAAGTTCTATAAAATGTTAAATAACTTTAAAAAAAAGCATCTTGGTCTTACAGTACTGTACAAGGTGAATTAAACTGTCCCTGGTAATAAAAAGTAATTAGAAGCATCTCAGAAACTTTATCTCTAGAAACATTAGTTGTTTTATATCATGTAATTTAGTGTGATGTTGTCAGAATTCAAGGACATTATCACACACAGAAATTGGTTCAGTTAAATCTAAAAAACACAGCTAAACATGGGTTTAAATGTAACAGAAGTCTTACCTCTTGTCAAAAGATTTAATTCAAGAAGCGATGTAATAAATGATTGCTTATGCTTTATAAAGAAATCGAATTAAAATAAAAGCTTAAGTTTTGTATTTATCTTGTACCATAGAACATGATTTTCTTTGTATTTCAAGCCCACAAAGTGTCCAAATGTTCTATGATCATTTCTTTCATCATTAGGGACTAAATATACCAAACGTATGATGCTAAAATCCTGAAAAAAGGATAGGCTCCATTTCGTCAGTAGATTGGAGTCCAAAACTGATTTGGGTCAATATACATTACCTTTGAAATTAAAGTACAGTCTACTGTAGGGAACCATCAACTTAGAAAGCATTGGCCTTCCCTGGGGGTCAGGTAGGTGCAAAAGATAAACCTTTATCCTATCTTTATCTTAAGATAAGTGTCCAAGCAGTATTTTTCCAAGTTTCACCAAGCTCATCATGTTGCCATAGTAGACAAAGTTCTATAAAATGTTAAATAACTTTAGAAAAAAGCATCTTGGTCTTTCAGTACTGTACAAGGTGAATTAAACTGTCCCTGGTAATAAAAAGTAATTAGAAGCATCCCAGAAACATCCCAGCATCCCAGAAACATTCTAGAAACATTCTATCTCTAGAAACATTAGCTGTTTTATATCATGTAATTTAGTGTGATGTTGTCAGAATTCAAGGACATTATCACACACAGAAATTGGTTCAGTTAAATCTAAAAAACACAGCTAAACATGGGTTTAAATGTAAAATAGAAGTCTTACCTCTTGTCAAAAGATTTAATTCAAGAAGCGATGTAATAAATGATTGCTTATGCTTTATAAACAAATCTAATTAAAATAAAAGCTTAAGTTTTGTATTTATCTTGTACCATATAACATGGTTTTCTTTGTATTTCAATCCCACAAAGTGTCCAAATGACACACTACATGATATAAGGAAGATTATCACATGCATATCGGTATTATCTTTCTTATGAAAATGCATTCCTTTCATTACATTTTACTTTTTAAAATGAACTCAAATTGTGTATAATGTAATAATGTAAGTAGAATAGATTCTAACAATATAATGATCCAGTGTGTTGCACTACTTCACTGCTTCACTGCTCTATGCCGTCTGGAAATAAATCCTCAGACTGCTCACTGCCCTGGGCTTGTACCAATAAATTACAGGAGCACGTCTATATATCACTGCGTTGAAGCAGAAGACACACAATCACTGCAAACACATCCTAAATACAGTGTTCCAACACCTTTGACCTCATCCAGAACGTATCATTTATTGAAAGGGATTGCTGTCAGAATGCACATCTGAATCCCAAACAGAATCTCTAGTAAAATACGATCATTTGTGAAACAGGCAAATGACTGTCTCAGGGGCCCATTCCTCATTGTCAGACATATGTATGCAATGCTTTCACCGTGCATTGAGCAATAGGGATTAAAAACACCGCAGGTAAGGTTAGATGTCATGTTCTATGATCATTTCTTTCAGCATTAGGAACTAAATATACTAAATGTATGATACTAAAATGTTATTTTCACATATATTAATGTAATAAATGATTGCTTATGCTTTATAAATAAATCTAATTAAAATAAAAGCTTAAGTTTTGTATTTATCTTGTACCATAGAACAAGATTTTCTTTGTATTTCAAGCCCACAAAGTGTCCTTTGATCTCTTATCTGTGGTAATCCACAATGACCCCGTTCTTCAGGTGATTCATCATGTCCTCCCTCGTCTGTTGAGAGGCCATCCCGATCTCTTCTGCCGTGGCATGCTTCATACACGCTCTCTTGAAGTGAGCAGGAAGCTGATCAAAAGTATTCAGGCACATCTTGCACACCAGGGGAATCCTCGCGGGTTTCCTTTGAAAATAAATAATACCATCTGTGTATAGAAACAAGCTAAGACTGATTTCTTAAATTATCCTTAAAATTCTCTCTCATAGTTTGAGCATAATGATTTTATTGCATTTATATAAGAATTGCTCATTGCTCCAAAATAAATAATGGTTTCATAAAAAAGTGAACACTTACTTGGTCTCAGTCACAGACTTTCCAATAGAAGCCATTGTGGAGTTCAGCAACTGCAGGTCCTAGAAGTGGGGAAGGAATTTTAAAAGAGAAATTGAATTACAATACAGAAGGAATGGCTGAGGGTTCACTGAAATATATAAATATACAAATTCCAAAGACTGAGTCCATATAGAAACAACTACTTTTCATTTTCAGTATAAGAAAAAAAAAACATTATCTTCCAAAGCATCATAAAATTGTCCCTTCTTCCAGACTCTACTTCTCTCTTGTAGTAGTACAGCAGACCTTTCCAGGTGAGCAGATCACAGAGTCCGAAATAAGCTTCCTCCATCAAACAAAGTACCTGAACATGACTCTGTCTTCATAAAAGCGCCCCTGTAATAAAGAGATTAAATCCAAAATCAAGAGGGCAGTTGCCTACTGAAATACAAGAAGTCATCAATTTTAACCTAGCAACACATTAAAGGCTGCATCTATACAAGTGCGATTCTAGAAATGCTCACCAGATTACGTTTTAAGAAGGAACTGCACCTCAGGTTCCGCTGAGATCTTAACTCGGATGGCAGGATTCAGAGTCCGGAGTGCGGACTGATGGCGAACGGAGGGTCCACATACTGTGGATCCCTCAGTGATCTTCCGCGTATTCAAACCGCCAGCGTGTGACTCCCCTGTCCCTGTGACCTCATTGGTCTGCTCTCTCCTCTGTGCAGCCGAGCCCGACTCACGGTAAAGTGAAAAAAAAGATGCCCTCAACGTGAGATTTACTCTGGAGCGAGGATAGATGTTACCTTTTTATCATTGAACAGGATGTATGTGATGTGGCGACTAGGTTCAATTTTGTATCCTCTTTAAAAGATTAAGGACTGGGGTGAGTGTGATTTACCACCCTTTCAGCTAAGAACCCGACTTGCGCATCGTTTAAGCTGCATTGACTCGGTCATTTAACTCTTCTCCATTAGCAGGGTTAAGGTTAAAGAAAAAAACATTGCTGACTTCTTTTTTTTTTGCCAGCCGCTAGCGCTGATTAGCAAGGCTTGTATTTCATGTTTTGCAAGTTGCATCCATTTTAAGAAAAACAAGTCGCGTTAAAGACAGGAAATGAATACTTGCATTTAATTAAGTCTAGCCGTAGGCGGTTGTCTGTAATGACCAGTTCTGTTCGAGAAGACACAACAAAGAAGGCACCGCTGGGATTCGAACCCAGGATATTCTGTTTACTAGGCAGGCGCTTTAACCAACTAAGCCACGGCGCCCCAGGAGTGCTGTTCTTTTGCAGCCACTTGGACACACCACTCAGACACATCTGCATTCGGTGTGTGCTCCGCCTGCTTGCTGAGCAAGTTGCCACCTTTACATACAATAGCAACATCGACACCAAGAGAAAGGATGACAAATGGCTCTTATCTGGAACTTTTCATGTCCAAGGAGCTCAATATGCTTTCTGTGTACAACAGGGCCACTGAACTCCACACTGGCCACTGAACCACAGCAGTGGCTTGCTGGCTTGACATCTCCCAAGGAAAATGTTGAAATCACATGTGGAACAGGAAAATGACCCTCGAGTACGAGGGAAAAAAAAGAAAAAGATCATCTGGAGCGCGCCAACCCATGTCCGGACAGCCCAGTTTCGTCGACAAGGTGGCTGAGTGGTTAAGGTGATGGACTGCTAATTCATTGTGCTCTGCAGTCATGGGTTCAAATCTCATTCTCGTCGCTCTCCATGTCTGACACATGTGCCTGTTTGACGTCGGCCCTCCTGTTGCTTGCTCCGGTGCTAGAGCCGTACATTTTCTAGCGGTGGCTGAACATGGTATAGTAGGCCAACGTCGGTATCGAGCAGTGACAGTAACAGTACTTACTGCGCCCCATAAGAAATCGTTTGTCCCTGTTCAAAAGAGATTGTGCGATGTCCTGCGGCGTTCGTAAAGCAAACCTTTGACAGTTTGAAAAGAGGAATTTATTCTGCTTCCTGTGCGTGCAGTAGTTACAAAGTTGAACGTCTTTACACGATCTGCTGCAGTTTTCAGTGGGCGGGCTTTGTCAGATGGCTTGAAAAAACGCACTGTGTTTCGGCTGAACTCCACACGCATGAGCAGTGTCCTGCATGTTTTCTGTGTATAGCTGTCTTTTAACGCATACAGAATTCATTTGAAATCATTGATTTCTCCAATTAACAAGGGTCCCTTTTTGAACCTGCGAGAAGCATTCTTTCAATGTAACAGATTTACTCCGGGGAAAGCCAGCATGACATTGAGAGTAGCTCAAGCTTTCAGCACCCATATTGGACTGCGTGTATGCAGACACCACTCAGAATCCCCTGTAAGATTCTCCCTCAATTCCGTTTTTCAGTGCTTTAGCTCTTTCAAAAGGCTTCGCTTTGCTAGTCACAATCCAAGGCTCATGATAGCATTTGAAAACATTCACCACTGCGTTGGCCGGGAATCGAACCCGGGTCAACTGCTTGGAAGGCAGCTATGCTCACCACTATACCACCAACGCATGCCCACAGGAAGTCTGCAGGACACCACCAGAGAATGCTTTTTTTAAAAAATTTTTTATTAAACATAGAATTTACAAATACAAATACAACAAGAGGATCAGAGTCATGTACAAGAGAAAAAAAATGCAGCAGAAAAAAGCATTTAACTACCAGAGGTAATTAAGTAATTATGTGATCAAATTGTATATTTTACATGTATCATATTTTCCTTGCTTTAATATTTCTCAATTATTTATAAACTTTAGTTTCAACATGCATGCGTTTCCTGTAAAAAATAAAACTCAGCACACAGTTTTTCTTTTAACAACATTTCGAGTACCTCTGGCATTCATGAAAAAGACATACACAAAAGCAAATAACTAACTCTAAGACTGTCTAAACTATTGAGTTTTTCAAAGAACCAGAACTATAACAGTCCTTAACACTTAACTACACCATTCCAAACTAACACTAAAGAAACACTAGTATATACTGGTATAACAAATAAAACCAAACATAATCATTAACTGAGCAGTCACTGGGAGCAAATCTCCTTCCCGTCCACAAAGGCCCTCGCTCCCACAAAGTAGGCTCTCCTCCCCTCTCTTCTGGCAGCTTCAACCTGGGGCCACAGCTGGTTCCTGGTACTCCTGTCCGCAGCAGACAGGTCCTCTGCAAACCTCAGTTTGTTCCCATTCAAATACTCATTCCCCCTCGCCGCTTGCCACAGCATGTCCCTCGCCGTCCTCTTGGTGAACTGTATTATAATCGATCTGGGGAGCACTTGCCCAGACATGTTCGCTCTCCCGAGCTTGTGAACAAAGTCAATGGCCGATATTACGTCCTCCTGGTCCGGCAGGGTCCTTTTACAGATACCCTTCACTGTTGCAACAAGGTCCTTATCACGTTCCTCTTTAACTCCAAATAATTTTAAATTCCATCATCGACGGTATCTATCTACATCGTTCACTTTCAATTCAAGTTCTTTAATATGCTTTTCTTGTTTGGTATTTACTTGTTTAAGAACTTTTACTTCACTCTTTAAGTCTTCAACCTCTTTAAACACACAGTCCATGGACTTTTTAAGACTTTCGATTGCGACTGTATTAGATCAAGTCATTTCCTTCAGCTCACCCATGCTCTGTGCCATCATGTTGAAGATGTTGGTCTGGAGCTCCTCCAGCGTCAGGTTGCCCCTTCCTCTCTTGGCTGCCGGGGTTTTCACAGGTGTGCTGGGCAGGGACTCCGGCTCTTCCTCTGGCAGCTGAGTCTCACTTGGGCTGCGAGCGCTCGCGTACGAGCGCATCTCCAGCACTCTTTCCACGTCCCCTCCAGCTGCTTCACTTTTCCCTTTAGTTGCCATCAATTTTCTTGTAGTGCTATACATATACGATTGAGGTATCTTAGAGTTCTCCTTCGAAGACCCAGCACTCTCTTTTCTTTTCCCAGTGTTACTCATATCGAAATTCTTAAACCTAAAAAAAATAGTTTTTTTTTCTTTCAATTATAACTGAAGTTTAAACAAGTAGTGTTAAGTCCTTATTTTTCTGTAGTCAAAAAAAGCAAAAATTAACATTCAGGTCATGAAAAACTCAAAAAAAATCCTCAACCACTAAACTTTACCTCCCACCTGAGCGCCATCTTGAACGCCCCTACCACCAGAGAATGCTCAAGATTTCGGAAGCTGTCTCCGGGACGTGCTGATTCCACACATCCTGAATAAATCATGATATTGTTAGTTGCTGTAGCTAGACGTTCAAATGAGTTTCATGGCCAGATGGACTGTTTCCTCCAGCGGTATAGTATTGCAGTGAGACAGCACGATGCCTGCAAGACTATGTCACGCTAAACGCCACAGATTGTGTTTGTCCGTTCGTGTCAGTCATCCTGCAGCCACGGGAAGTGGGACACAAACATGCCTCAATGCTTTCAAGACGTTAGGATTTGTTTGTGCAACATCCGAGAAGAGTACTTGTGGCTTGAATGTGAACTGTACGTGCCCACCCCCTTTCCTCTGTAGTGCATGAGTTCCTCCCGGCATGCCCTTCGTCATTGTTCTGTCATCTTGTATTTAAAGGGTTGTATTTCTGCTGCTGAAAAGAATCAACGGGTTTCTTTGTTCCCAACGGAGCCCTTGTCTGTCATGAAATTCTTCAAAACCTCAAGCTAGAAGAAGACGACAAATATGAAGCGTTACAGCAACGACATGCCATGAGACGATTGATAACGATTTCCATAGGATCCCCGCGGTTGCCTGGCAACCGTCAGCTTTGCGCAGTGGCAGTATCGTAGCCTGTGAGGTTTAGCCGAGGCG
This sequence comes from Lepisosteus platostomus, assembly GCF_059453375.1. NCBI lineage: Eukaryota > Metazoa > Chordata > Actinopteri > Semionotiformes > Lepisosteidae > Lepisosteus > Lepisosteus platostomus. Next base: position 472,408 of record NW_028291668.1, read on the forward strand.
GGATTATTGCTAGTTGAAAACTTTTCCCAATACCCCGCTTCCGCCGGTTTGCAATACAATCAGCGAAAGCTATTTTTGACAGTCTCGTTAGAGACTGAGCAAGGTGTTTAAAGACAGATTTGGTCATGGTGACATCATGGTAGAAAGAAGCGAGCTTGTTCCCAGTGGGCATTGATTCGTCGAATATACGTATATTTACGGCGAAATTACGGCTATACGTATATATACGTCGCCTCGACGTATAATCAACGTCGAATTGCAACCGTAAAATTGACGACATTAACAAACGCATATATAACGTCGAAAACACATCTAACACAGTGCATGAGGCTTTTTACTGTATGTATCGTGTGTGCCGCAACTAGGAGTATACGGCACTCTGCACAGTGTACGAAGTAAATTATTTTCGCAGCAATTAATTTACATGTGTATAATAAATATAGTAAATATAATAAATTAATTACTGCGAAAATAATTTACTTCGTACACTGTGCAGAGTGCCGTATACTCCTAGTTGCGGCACACACGATACATACAGTAAAAAGCCTCAGGCACTGTGTTAGATGTGTTTTCGACGTTATATATGCGTTTATTCATGTCGTCGATTTTACGGTTGCAATTCGACGTTGATTATACGTCGAGGCGACGTATATATACGTATAGCCGTAATTTCGCCGTAAATATACGTATATTCGACGAATCAATGCCCACAGCTTAGCATACAAGGGTTTTGCTGAGGGGTCTTGCCACCTGCCTGAAAAAAAACAGTAAAATGTTTGAGTGCCTATAGAGTTTCTATTTTTATTTTCTTGACAAAAGTTGATACCATTTCCTGGACACCCCGTCCCCCATCAGTGTGCGGTGCCCGAGGAAAAATCTGTAGGGGGGCGTCTGAAATTCTGAGGGGGGAGTGATATTTCGGTTGAAACGGAGCTGTTCGGTGCAGCTACCCAAATGAAATCTCGCAGCTATGCCATTGATTAGTGCTTCATGATAGAAGATAACGACTAGCAATCTGGTATTTGCGATGAAGTTCAGTTTCACATTTTTCGTCACTCTCACGGTTTGTATTGCCTGGAGCAAAAAGTACCATAAGCGTTCATTTTTGCAGCTACATGGACGTTCTGAATCGTTAAGAAAAAAATGTTGTAAAACCAACAGAAAGCACAGACTGCTATAACTAGTCCTAGTTATATAACAATTTTAAGTATTAAATCGTTACTGCAAGGAACTACTGCAAGGAATCGGTCCACCTGAGCAAACAGGATCGTAATGTTGACACTCAATAATATGTGCAGTTCCTGGACGGATAGCCCTCCTGCCCATCAAACAGACTGAGTGACTGTTCGTGTCATTTAGTGTTGTCTGACCATTGACAAAGTACAACTATTTTTTTAGGGCGCAAATTAAGTTAGGTAAAACTTTTTGCCCAAAACTGAAGGGGCGACATTCCCCCCTCCCCCCGTGATGCCAGGCCTGTCCCCATCCTATTCCATAATGTAATTATATATAATACCATACAACAGTGACCGATCCTTACTAACTGCATGCGTTAAAATTGCACATCAGCTCATAGCAGGGGGCACATAGCCGCGATGTATTATCAATGTTAAATTTCAACCATAATATCGACAACATTAATAAACGCATACGTTGAGAAAATATCGAACCCAGCATATTTTCCGGTTATATACCACAATGCATTGCTAGTATTCGTTGGTCACCATTTTGGACACGTTTTTCAAACGTAGAAGTATATCCGCAAATATCTCAGCAATCCTCTTTTGACGAGTAAGTATGAACAATAATAATACTATCTGAATACATACAGATCTTTCTTAATATTATTTTGATTAAAATAGTATGTGAATAAGCAAAAAAATGGCACATAAAATAGTGTGAATGGGGAAGATGACACAAAATCGTTTTGCCATTTCTCTTATTCTTATTCTATGTTGTACTTTCAAACTTTGGGTACTCTTTAATTAGGATAGACTTTATTGCTCAACTGCTATGATGCAAGCCAAATTTTATACATTGATTTCAGCTTTGAGCTTAGTAAACCGTTCATTTTTTAGATTATACTAAAGAAGATATTAATCATCATTTATTTGGGAAGTAATATTATATAATTTTCTCCTAGCTGCGGTGCTGAAGTCCCACCCTACATCAACAGAAAAAGAAATAAAGGAGCACACAATGTGTTACTTGAAGAATGCATATGCAAGGCAGGGGGCCAGGAGATCTGGACTCTGAAAATAATAGGTTTTTGGTTCTAACAGGACAATTAGACAGGGTTTGCAAATAGTGGACAAAAATCGTCTTAACTTCCATTGTAATATTTTTTTTTCTTGGAAATATAGAAGTTGTACATTTTAAAATGTATATTTGAATCAAAATGTGGTTTTGAGTTAGTGTGTTAATGTAATTAGTTTTGTGTTTGTCATTACTATACTGTATATTGCCATGTTACCAGAATTTGTAGGTGAAGTTTAAGACTAGTTGTGTTTTTTATGATTATTGCCCATATGTTGATTGTTGATTGATTGTATACAATGTATAATTTGAAATACATATGTTTCAGGTGTGAATGTGTATTTTCAGAATAAATTTCTAAACCTAATCATTGGCTTGGTTTACTTGTTTCTACACCTATAAAATCTATCTTTGATGTATAATAGACCTCTACCCATATACGTATAATAGACCTCTAAAATTATCCGTATAAAAGACCTCTAACCATATACGTATAATAGACCTCTAAAGTTATGCGTATAATAGACCTCTAACCATATACGTATAATAGACCTCTAAAGTTATCCGTATAATAGACCTCTAACCATATACGTATAATAGACCTCTAAAGTTATACGTATAATAGACCTCTAACCATATACGTATAATAGACCTCTAAAGTTATACGTATAATAGACCTCTAACCATATACGTATAATAGTCCTCTAAAGTTATCCGTATAATAGACCTCTAAAGTTATCCGGAACTCCAACCATATATGTATAATAGTCCTCTAAATTTATCCGTATAATAGAACTCCAACCATTTATGTATAATGAACGTCTAAACATAGACGTATAACTTTAGACGTACATTAGAATTTCATTCTAGACGAATTGTAGACCACATTTAGACGTCTAAGGTATGCGTTTAATAGACGTATATTATACGTCTTTTGCCCACTGGGTTACGTCTCAACAGAAACGCTCTTTAGCTCTTTCAGCGTTATGCAGAGAACAGCGTCTGTCGAGATCACTTTTGAGTCAGCGCGAAACGTCGTGTGCTGTCAGTTTGATTTCATATTGCTCGTAGCGGCGCCCGGCTTTTGTCTGTCAAACGTTAGGTTGCGCTTCTTCATGCTGCATCGTCGGCATGAGTGGAGCTTTATAAACGTCTGTACTTACTGCGCCCCATAAGAAATCGTTTGTCCCCGTTCAAAAGAGATTGTGCGATGTCCTGCAGCAAACCTTTGACAGTTTGAAAAGAGGAATTGATTCTGCTTCCTGTGCGTGCAGTAGTTACAAAGTTGAACGCCTTTACACGATCTGCTGCAGTTTTCAGTGGGCGGGCTTTGTCAAATGGCTTGGAAAAACGCACTGTGTTTCGGCTCGGGAAACATCATGAGCAGTGTCCTGCATGTTTTCTGTGTATAGCTGTCTTTTAACGCATACAGAATTCATTCGAAATCATTGATTTCTCCAATTAACAAGGGTCCCTTAAAGGATGAGTCAAAGTAACGTCTAATCGGATTAGTTTCCTTAGAGCTGGTTCAGAGTTTGCGCAAGAGTTTACCTTTCACAGATGCGCAAAGAAGAACGTTGGGGGTGCACGCTTCAAGGCGCCTTACAGCTGTAGGGAGTGATTCGAGGCGATTCATGGCGTGTGCTCGTTCCCTTATACCGTACGCCCCGGGGTGCAGTGCTACGATGACGTACAATACCGCTTGGGCACGTAACGGCGTTATATGCGAGTGCGGGACGTGAGGGTTTTCGTTTGTTCGTTTTGTTTTGCTCTGCTTTGCTTTGTTTTGCTTTCCATCGCGTTGGTAAGAGCGTAAATAAAAAGGCGATTCCTGCATCTACCACTAATGTAAGAGCTATTTCAAGTGCGACGTGGTGCGGCTTTCAAATGCTTGTGGGCATTTCTCTGTTGTTGATTCTTTTTTTGTGTGTAACAAAGTGGCATTTTCATGTCCGGACGGGGAGACTTTATCATTCCGACATGAAGCCACCCTTAAGTCCTCTGAGGCGTGTCTGTCTGCAAGGCTTGTATTGTGGAAATGTTTTTTTGAAACGGAGAACGACTTTGAAATAGGCTTCCGCCGGCGCCTCGCGATCCAGGTAAGATTGTAGCAAGAACGCAGCGGCAGCGGGGCTTGCTGTAGTCGTGGCCGAGTGGTTAAGGCGATGGACTAGAAATCCGTTGGGGTCTCCCCGCGCAAGCTCGAATCCTGCCGACTACGTTGTCCGCCTCCAGTTGGTGTGTTCCGGCGCAAGCAAAGAAGCGCGCCTCTTTGCTGTTTCTGGTGGTTTTAAAACACCCAATCGCTTGTACCCGCTGCCTTGGAAATAAATTCTTCAGCGTCCGTGAATGGCATTTTGCAGCTGGAAGCAGATGTCGACGCGTTTTGCACAGAGCACCAAAAAAGCGTCTTTTTTGAAGTCCCAGGCACTAAGCATTGGTGGTTCAGTGGTAGAATTCTCGCCTGCCATGCGGGAGGCTCGGGTTCGATTCCCGGCCAATGCAGTGGCTTTTGCAGCAAGCGGCTCCATCACTTGCATCCCCTTGCAACTCGCAACTCAAAAAACCCACTGAAGCTAAGCAGGTGTGAGCCAGGTCAGTACCCGGATGAGGGTGAGCTACAGGAAAAAACAAAGCTTTCAGCTGGAAGCGGTGTTAATGGTGCCGGCGGGGGGGGGCGCTCACCCTGAGGTCTGTGCGGGTCCCAATGCCCCAGTATAGTGACGGAGATGCTGTGTTGTAAGAGGGCGCTGTCTTTTGGATGAGATGTAAAACCGAGATCACAGCGCTCTGTGGTCATTAAAAATGACCACCAAAACCTTTGACAAAAGCTTTTGGTAATTGATGGTCTTCAATAATGCTTCTCCTTTAGGTACATTTTAAATCAGCTGAAAAATGCTGTGAAATGGGGGGGCAATTCAGGCCAGTGTAGGATTTGGGTTACAAGAACCATGAAAATGCACGAGAAAGCCCGTACACTGAATTACACGGCTTTCTATTCAAAGGAGGGCAAAAGAAATTCCCTGAGATCGATTTTTTGCAGCACAGAGAGGATTACTGTCGTGAGGCCGGTTAGCTCAGCTGGTTAGAGCGTGGTGCTAATAACGCCAAGGTCACGGGTTCGAGCCCCGTACGGGCCAGGTCCTTTTCTCCTCTCTTACCAAAGCTGTTAGGTTCCTTTCCGTGGTGAGATGGGTTGTCATGCAACGCTGCCACATAGTGCCGACAGACAAGAGTGTTGCGGGAGAAGAGAAAAGTGTTTGAAGATTTAAGAGTGTCTTAGGTGGAGCCAAAATCAAGTGTCACAAATGCAAGTGGTTGGATTTCCAATGTTTAATATGGTAAAAATAAGCAGAAGTTATCTGCCGGTCATGGCACAATCTGCCATGCTTTTGTCAGATACTGTAAAGTGGTGTCGAACTGGAGCCTCACCATTTGCATATGTGAGGCTCCAGTTATACATCGAGTGTCACATTAAATGACAAAAATGAAGAGAGTTAAAGCAGCTAGAGAGGTTTTCTTACAAATTTTGAGTTGACACAGTTTTGGAAAATGTTTCCTTCACGCTGCACTGTACAACATAGGCAGCCAAGAGTCTCCAAAACAAAACAGAATTGACAGATAGGAGAAAATTCCCACTCGTCCTGAAGTTCCCAAAATCCAGCAGGTGGATTTTGGGAATGGCATACAGACCCCTGGCACAAGTGGTCTGTGCCAGGGGTCTGTATGCCGTTAACCATGCCGCTTAACCCAGTAGCACCACCACAGTCTTAAAGGAAACCGGTGTAACAACATGTCCGGGTAACTTTTTCCATTCACCCGCAGCCCTTTGTGTAAGGATGTGCCACATATGTGGCGTTTTTATCATAGTTATCATAGTTTTCTGATTTTGACCATTTAGATTTAATTGATTGTTGTGTTGAAAAGTCTTTTATTTTTATCACAGTGTAGTTTTCTGATTTTGAGATATGGAGCATTGGCGTTATTCACACAGCAGCTGTATCGACGAGCGGTGAAAAAAGTGTGGTGGAAACGTCGGACCCTAAGGTGGTGACTGCATCGGAGACGGCTGTTAAGACGCTGATCAAAACCAAACGTGTCAAGCCTTCGGAGAGAAATAATAACACGCCTAAAGACTTGGTGTTTGGTGATGTGGGAGACTCAGTGCGGTATATTGCACAGTTAGTATCAAAGGTGGGCACTAATGAGGTGGATAAAAAGCGGGGTTTAGAGAATCTAAGAGCCGCTTTAGCAAGTGTACATTCAGTGTTTCCAAAACTGATCCAGGTTTACGCCGCTAGACTCTTAGACGTTTTTTTCTAAAGAAGATGCTGATCTAACCTCTGGATTTCGTTACCTGATAATGCTATTTCATGGTGCACTGGCGAAGACCCACCGGGATAAATGACTAAACATGTGCATGGTGCAGTCCAGAGAATATTGGATGAACTTTCTCCAAACATCGGGGCGAATGATTTTGTACAGCTGCGTTTGACTGCGGGTGGTTTTAACAAACCCTTGTTCTCACGCAGGAGACAACCCGGAGAATTAAATGCTGCTGATTTTTTAAGCCACATCTCAGACCTCTTACAGAGCCACACAGAAATTCTCACCGATGACAGCCTCCGATTAGTGGTGACGATAGTTAGGAATATGCAGGGGGGTGCCCGTCGAAGATTTAAATCCGTTCTGGGTAATTGCTCAGAAAAAAGCGCACCTTATCGACTTACATTACACGGGCGGTAATCTGTGTTTCACTGGGAGTGTGTACGGTTTGTTGAATGAAGGTTGTACCAATGGGGAAATGTTACAGGGCGCTAAACGAATGCACAAAGAGTTGGGTTTTTCAGAGAATCAGAAAATTAGTTTGTCAGACATTACTGCTTTTGAAAAACATTTAAAGGTGGTCATTAAAATTTTGTACCATGACCAGGGTGATTGGAAATATTTTACAACGGGGCCCACACCACCTAATTCTAAAATACTTTTTGTTCTACTGCATGAAGAGCATTTTTATGGGGTTTTAAATTTTAAAGCTTTTGTGGGGGCGGCATATTTTTGCACTAACTACCATGCGGCGTATAGCCACAAGAACGCACACGCCTGTGTTAAAACTTGTAAAACCTGTTTAGATCCCCAGTGTTGCGAAATTGATGCAGAAATTCAGAATTGTCCGGCCTGTAAGGTCTTTTGTCGTAGCTCTCAATGTTTGGCGAGACACTTTCGGAATGCAGCGACGGGTGTTAGTAAGTGTGAGCGCAGGGTCTTTTGTGAGAAATGTGAGGTTTATAACCTCTCTAGTCACAAATGTAAAGAGAAACTGTGCTCGCATTGTAACAACGTGATCGACACCCCTGACACACATTTGTGCTACATACTGCCTTTGGACAACCCCAAAATTTCAAACAAGTACATTTTTTTCGACTTTGAATGCATGCAAGAAACGGGGACACACATACCAAATTACATCCATGCCCTTCATATTAACAATAAACGAAGCTGGGAATTTTATGGTGAAACTTGTCTAAAGGATTTTGTGTGTAAATTTATCGATAGACGTTTCAAAAACCATACATTCATATCGCACAATGGCAAGGGATATGACAATTACCTAGTAATCAGACAGTTGTAAGATGAAAAGATGGACGTTGAACTAATTAATCAGGGTGGTAAGATAATGTGTATGACCGTAAAAGCTCTGAACATCAGATTTATCGATTCTTTAAACTTTCTACCTATGAAATTAAGCAAACTGTCGGCCGCCATGGGGTTCCCCGGGGGTAAGGGTCATTTTCCACACTTGATGAACACTTCAGAAAACCAAAATTATGTCAGCCCGATGCCGCCGCCAGAACTTTACGGCGTTAACTACATGCTGCAGAGGGAGAAAGCCGAGTTTTTGGTTTGGTATGAAGAATGCAAGGGAAGTGTGTTTAACTTACAGAGAGAGTTGAAACGTTACTGCCAGTTGGATGTGGCAATTCTAAGAGAAGGCTGTGTCAGGTTTTGGGACAAGGTCATGAATATGACCAGACAGACACGCGTGACTGAGTCAGGGGCCGCCTGCGTTGTGTGCATCGACCCCTTTCAGTTTGTGACCATCGCTAGTGTCTGCATGGCCATGTTCAGACTTATGTTTTTACAGGAAGAGACGATAGCGTTGCTACCCCATGACAATTACCACCACCAGCAAAAACGATTTTCTACACCCAGCATTCAGTGGCTTATGTACATCGAACACACAGAGCCCGTTAAAATCCAACACGTGTTAACCACGGCCGGTGAGTTCAAGGTTGGACAAAGCTGAAAGCTCAAAGCTGAAATAAATGTATAAAATTTGGCTTGCATCATAGCAGTTGAGCAATAAAGTCTGTCCTAATTAAAGAGTACCTAAAGTTTGAAAGTACAACATAGAATAAGAATAGAGAAATGGCAAAACGATTTTGTGCCATCTTCCCCATTCACACTATTTTTATGTACCATTTTTTGCTTATTCACGTACTATTTTAATCAAAATAATATTAAGAAAGATCTGTGTGTATTCAGATAGTATTATTATTGTTCATACTTACTCGTCAAAAGAGGATTGCTGAGATATTTGCGGATATACTTCTACGTTTGAAAAACGTGTCCAAAATGGTGACCAACGAATACTAGCAATGCATTGTGGTATATAACCGGAAAATATGCTGGGTTCGATATTTTCTCAACGTATGCGTTTATTAATGTTGTCGATATTATGGTTGAAATTTAACATTGATAATACATCGCGGCTATGTGCCCCCTGCTATGTGCTGATGTGCAATTTTAACGCATGCAGTTAGTAAGGATCGTACTGTTGTATGGTATTATATATAATGACATTATGGAATAGGATAAACGAAGTAATACTAAGACATGTTCTTATGGATTTGTCTTACCTTGAGATATGTAATTGGATTTCAGGATTAACTTCCTCATTCAATGTAGTGGTGATTCTTTGCCTGGTCAGTACCTGGGTGGGAGACCTCCAGCGAACAATTAAGCTTGCTGCTGGAAGTGGTGTTAAGAGACTCTTAGGATCTTCCAGAGGTCTCTATCCAATAGCACTAGTTGCCTTAGAGCTGGCTCAAACATTGCTCAAGAGTCTACCTTTCACAGATGCGCAAAGATGAATGATGGGGGTGCACGCTTCAAGGAGCCTTCCAACTGTAGGGACCGATTAGAGACGATCCGTAGCATGTGTTCGTTTCCATATACGCCCCGTGTCTCAACAGTAGGACAGAGTCAAATACTGCCTCGACACGTAACAGCGTTATATTAAACCGCAGGACTTGAGGGCTGTTTTGTTTGAATGTTCAAGGCATTGGTAAGAGCGTAGGTCAAGGGCCATTGGTGCATCTCCTGTAACTGGAGCAAAAATGCTATTCAAAGTGCAGTGACTAAAATCGTCGTCCACATGTCTCCGTTGTTGATTGCTTTCTGTCTAAGAACGTTCTGTTTTCATGTCCGAACGGGGAGACTTTATCATTCCAACTTGAAGCCACCCTTAAGTCCTCTGAGGTGTGTGTGTGTGTGCTTGCACGTATGGCGTAAAAGGTTTCTTAAACGGAGAGCGAACTTGAAAAAAGTTGCCTCCGCTGCCGCCGCCGCCTCGCACTCCCTGTTCGATTGTAGCAAGAAGGCAGCGGCCACGGCGCTCGCTGTAGTCGTGGCCGAGTGGTTAAGGTGACGGACTTGAAATCTGTTGGGGTCTCCCCGCGCAGGTTCAAATCCTGCCGACTACAGCGTCCTTTGCATTTGGTTGCGTGCGTGCGTGTAAAAGGACCAGCGCCGTTTCGTTTTCGCTGGGACCTTTAACACTCTAAATCGCCTGGACCCGCAGCCTGTGAAATCGATTCTTCAGCACCCACGAAGGACGCTTTGCCGCTGGACACAGATACCGATGCTTTTCTGCAACGAGCTTTCCAGCTGAATTTTCTCGGCAGCTCCGTACTGAACCTGTTCTCCATTGCAACATAGCGGAGGCTCGTCACGTCTATAGCAAGGCTGTGTAGGACCGCATACGCCACAGTGACTTGTACACAGACCACATGAAAGGCAAGCAAAATACACTTTTAAAATTCCAAAGACTCACAAGGTCAGAGGAACAGCGATGACCTGAACAGATCTGTTACAGAAGTCTAGGTTGACCTTTTTAGAGCTGTAATTGCATTTTTGTTTAATAGAAGATCAAATCTACTCGCATGTACCAGCACCTTACAGTTTATTGATGTTAATTCTGTTTAAGTAATAAGATTGCTAACGATGTTGGACTTTAGCCGGTGTTTTTTAGAACAAATTGCTTACACTTCTGTAAGGAATACGCAGTACGTGCCTTTGTCAGTCATTGCTCACCATACCTGTAACTTTCTTATCTAACTCACTTCCTCAAATAGTGAAGGTCCACAAACATAAATGAAAAAAAACCCTTGTTGTAGATGAGGTGCACAAAAAAGCAGCCCCTGATAGTGTATAACACATTTGTACTATTGCAGAGACACATGTAACATATATATATATACTGTATATATTTATATATGAAACAGAAATAGAAACAGAAACAGGAATCGCGTACTCACCTGGAGAATCTCTGTAGGAATATCTAGCATTTATCAATGGAAATAAAAGCTGCTTTAATACAGTGCATGTTCAAACTCAAACCCTCAGCTGCTGTTCTTGTTTGTTTTGGGACAAATTGCAACTGAGCATCGCATGAGCCGTTACGTACCCTTATCTGTTAGGGAATTTCAAGGGAGGAGTTAGGTCAGAATGGGTAGGCTGCAAAACAACAAGTAAAGATTTATTCCAAGATGAAACGTTGTGGCGGTTTTCTTATCTTTTTAGCATGGACTAAACTTTTACGTGTTCCTTATATGCTATATATGTATATATTAGCACCAATGTCGTTCTTAAAAACTAACATGAAATTGTCAGGGACATTCAGCTATATACAAAGACGAGACAGACAAAGTAATAATTCTGTATTAACGTGCCCTACATATTGACGCAATGATCGAACTAACTGACATGTTCTGATTCAGATCCCCTGCAGTTCATGCCAATTAGAACAATAGCAATGCTGAGTCCTCCCCACCCTACCGAGCACAAATTCAGCTGCTCTGCATGTTTTTTCATTGCAATTGAGCTCGGAGCTGGAGATGATCTCCATACAGTTCTGTGTTCACTAGCCCGCACTTGCGTGCTAATTTACGGGTTGTGGCAAATGCTTTTCTATAGTTCATATACATGACGGCAACCTGTTACCGAGGAACCTGAGAGGTTTAAAAGCCTCACGAGCCAGGCAGGACTCGAACCTACAATCTTCTGATCCGAAGTCAGACGCGTTATCCATTACGCCACTGGCCCATAGAACATGCGCTTGCACTCCACCACAGAGAGCTCTACACTGCTACTAGTAGTACACTTCCCCATCTAAATTTTCACAGCAAGAAACTTGTGTTTCCTACTATTTTTATCAGGTTTAAAATATCATCTCCTTAAAACAGAAAAAGTGTTGATGTGTCGTGCTGAAATTCCGATTGATTTTGAATTCAAAGAAAAAAGGTTTTCTTCCAAAACACCATGAAATTGTCACATCTTGCAGACAATAGGTGTATTCCATGTTGAAAAGAGAAGAAAGAAAACCATGGAGCCTTTTACAGGTGTGAGAAGACCTCACAGTCGAAACGCTGTTTCCGTTCTTCTCTTTTCAGCATGCAATAAACCCATTGCTTGTTCCTTTGCAGCCGAGGCATGCTGACGTAGCTACCCAGCTGAACATCTTGCAGACTCTACAGTACTTCTCTCCTGTAGAAGTAAAGCAGGGCTTGCTGGGTGAGCTTTTGCTCCGGTAAATTAGGTCACGTGTCATGTTAAATCACTTCTTCTAAACACAACATTTGCTGGTGCTAGCTTTCCCCATTAAAAAAAAGAGACATTTCCCTTACAGTACATGACATATCGTTTTTATTCTATCAATAAGTATAGAAATTAAACAAAAGAAAAAATGGTGTTGCCAAAGAATGCACAGCTTGGACATGAAAAGTGCCCGATAAATGCCATTTCTCATCATTTCTCTTGGCGTCAGTTCTGCTATTAAATGGGACGGAGGCAACGGGCTCAGAGAGCATGTTAAGTGCACACCGAACGCAGATGTGTCCAAGTGTCTGTAAAAGTGCGGTGCTCCCTAGTGGCTTAAAGTGCCCGCCTAGTAAGCAGGCGATCGTGGGTCTGAATACCAGTGGTGCCTCTCTCCGTGTCTTGTTGTGCCGAATGTCTCATTTCAGACAAACATGTACAGCTTGGTTCAGTTTAATGCAAGAATTCATTTCCTTTCTGGAATAACTTGTTTTTGAAGAAATCCATACAGCTTGTGAAAGATGAAATCCATTTCTTGGTTGTCAGTGGAAAAAGATTGCCGGCTGCAAGAAGCGCAAGTGATTGTTTTCTTTGACCATAAACCTGCAAATGTAGGGAGCACAAGCGGCCGTCAGTCTCTGTGGCGCAATCGGTTAGCGCGTTCGGCTGTTAACCGAAAGGTTGGTGGTTCAAGCCCACCCAGAGACGCATGTCTCAGTTTTTCCAATGTAAACATCATCACCGCTAAAGAAGATGGCGCAGAAGGCTCCACAGTCGAAACGTTGTGCTTCTTTTCTTCTCTTTTCAGCATGGAGTAAACCTTTGTTTGATCCTTTGCAGCCTAAGCATGCTGACGCAGCTACCTTTCTCTTAACGCGCCTCAATCATTATTCACCAAAACGATCAGCAGAATAAGTCACTTTGTGGTGATGTCACTCCTCTGCTTCACAAATGTCCTTAGTGACGGGCCATTTCTTTCTGCCATTTTTCCGGAGCGGTTATGGATTGCTCCATCATTTCCCTCTTACTTTCCATCACTAGATTGAAAAAAAAAACAGAAACAGGCTGACAGGACGACAATCAAATTGCAAAAACTCATCAAAGCACTCGATAAAGTATTTGAATCCACAAGTAGCTACAGATGTAGCCATTCAAAATGGGTGAGGTATTTCACGGCATACCGCGACACGCCCACCGGGGTATCACGCGGTATCACGTGTGTCACGTGACTAGCTATCCGGCGTCGCCTTGTAAAACCGCCAGGGGGAGCTTAACCTCTCATGTACAGCATTCGAGCCTTTAATTTTGAACTGTGTATCACAGCATGTTAATCATCAGTCATTCAAATGTTGGTATATTTTATGAAAGCAAGATTGCTCAGTTGGACAAAAGTACACAACCTACCTTTATCAGAAATATTTATGCATCAAAGCCTTTACTGAAGATATTACTAATAGTATTAATAATGGATGACTTTGGACAAGCTGTATACTCAAAGTATAATTTCTTTAGCACATTTGTACAAGCACTTGGAATCTGTCCAAGCCATACTTTGTCAGGCATTTTGTTTTACTTCAACGGGGCATAAAACCTTCCTTGCTTTTAACAGGGCGTTTCATAATTTCTACTACGAGAATGATTTAAAATGCGACACCTATCATTCAACTAGAGCTTAAAATATCACAAGGAAAAATACACACCGGTATTCCATTTCTCCCTAAACATTGTAAGCTTCGAAGTCTTTAACTAACGTGATACCGGATACGTCAACAAGCATACTTTTAGAATTTGATTAAAAGGGAATATAATATGGAATCGCGTATCTCAAGAATTTAATAACGGTATGATTATATCCGTGTACTGCGGCAGAACTGTGTAGGGCTGTTTCGCCTGCCTGATCATGCGAGCTGTCTTGTAGCCTCCTGGTCTGGGTGCGTGACTACCAACTGGCAGGTTGTGTGTTCAAATCCAGCTGCTGCTGGACCTTCCAGTTTTATTTATTTATTTTTTAATCGCGTAACATAAACATATTACCGTATGCAAACTGTACTGTATACAATATGTATATGTATATTTAATGTCTTAACTGTGCCCGTTTAAGTATTGAATATTCATATCTAATTTTACCACTGAAGGGAAATCTTAACATAAACATACAGTATATGGCTGGTCTCGGTACTTTAAAGAAAAAAATACACACCAGTATTCCATTTCTCCCTAAACATTGTAAGCTTCGAATGAAACCACTAAATAAAGACATAAATATAGAAATCTTAAGATTTGTTTTATTTAATGTTGGTAGCAGGATGAACTGTCAGAGTGTATATTTTGTCGCAAAGTTGCTACAAGATGTTAACAGTGAAAAAGGTATTTAGAAATGAGTTATTTCAAGATGAAAAAGAAAACATACACGAAACATGGTTTCATTACGACCAGAATCGGTCTTGAGATATTTTTAACTTGATTTACAGTATTTGAGAGGTATGTCTTAACACCGATACTACAGTGCTTAAGTACTGCTCACGTATATGTTTCTAGGTTTATATTATGCATTTCATACGGTCAAATTACTTTTGAGCAACTAATAAGAAGCGCGAAACGGTATGCGTTTTAGTTTCGTTTTGTGCTGGAACCCGTGGATTGATTAGAGATATCAAGTACATACAAGTCATTTTTTAAATGTTGTAGTTCGTCTTGAAAAAATGTTATGAGTACATCATCTATCAACAATTACACAGGTTCTGTTTCCATATTGCGGATTTTGGTTAGGTACAGTATTATCAAATCCAGTGGCGCTGTGTGTTACTTTACTGAGTCCCAATCTGTGATTGAAACCTGTAAAACCGGTTTAATTCGTCACAGCCAGCACTCTTCAGGTGTGAGGGTCTTCTGCTCAGAATGAAACGCTAAAATGTTTGTGTATATTCTAATGGTAGTGGGGGCAGGGTGTGTGGGAACAGGTTTGTTCTTCACACCTGAAACATTTTCTCTGAAAGGATTTTCTTCGAAGTTTAACCGATCTTGTTACAGCATGTTACAGTTTACTATTATTAACCATATTAATTTTAAGTGCTTAATGTAAAATCTTGTAAAAATATATTTTCATTGTTCAAATATACATTAATATACATTAAGTCTGACTATCATATAATAAGTTAAATACAAAACTAAAGAAAAAATAGGGTTAAATATAATTCAAAATATTTTGCTAACAATGTTAACTGTTTATGAATAATAAAATGTATTAACTAAGGAGTAGGATGGCACAGTTGTTAGTATGTTTTTTGTTTTGTTTCTTTTTCATAAATACAACAGTAGTACCTGATGTCTCAGTGGCTTTCAAAATTAAATTATGCATGCAAACCTGTGAACTAGAAAGATAACTAAGATTTTAATACTAATTAAATGACCGCGGGCACTTCCCACCCCCTCTACATTCTCAGAGTAGAACAGACTAACCTTCTAATGAAAGACGGTCCACCCCCCACGGACAGGAAAAGTGCCCACAGGCACTTAAACTTAATATGGTCAGTAACGGTAAACAGTAACATGGTAAGAAGGAGCACGTACAAACGTTTTCGAAATAACCACATGTAAGACTCTGATCCTAAAAATGTTTAGGGAGAAAGTGGAATACTGGTGTGCTTCCAGAAGAATCAGTATGGCTCAGAGATTAAATAAAACTTCACAGACATTAACGAAGAGCATAACGCGTGTACTGTATACACTGCAAGTACTGTACAACCCAACTCTCTGCAGGAGTGCTGGCTGTGACGAATTGAACCGGTTTCACGGGTATTTTCAAAGTAAGAGGCGAGATTTCCAGCGAAAGACACCCCCTCAAAAACCCAGTAAATACAGTACTTACTAGTTAAAGGCTAGGCTCCCGACTACGGCGAAAGGAACCCTTCTTTCATTAGAAGACAATGAACATATTTTAGCCCTGAATGAATTAATAGCAAACATGGTTTACATAAAAGACATTTTTCCAAGAAAGTTTAGCCTTTGTCACTAATGAAACCACTAAATAAAGACATAAATAGAAAAATCTTAAGATTTTTAAAATACATGACTTTGCTAAAATTTATTTGAAAATAAAAACAATTACAACCGCCAGGGGAAAGAGAGAACAGGGGAGGGATGTTGGTTTTGCATAAGGGGCGGGGCTATGGAAAGTAGGTATGTTTGGGAATGTGTAGTTACATGTTCTGGCTGTTTGTGAATTATCGTTGTTGAGTATGGAGTGTTGAGGTATTGATTTTGTGTAATGTTTTATGTTGAAAATTGAGGTGGATTTTGTTTATGATAAACAGGATAAACTGGGATGGGAGGAAGGTTTGGTTTTGCATAAGGGGCGGGATTATGATAATTGGAGGACTTTGCGAGTGTAAAATGGTTTGATTATTTGATTTTGTATTGTGGTTGTTATCTATGTTTTTGGTTGGTATTATGTTTATATGGTTGTTTTTGTTGGTTGGTTGTTATTATGGTTATTAATAATACGATCTATAGTTGAAATCTGAGCCTAAATAAAAAGAAAAAGCAAGTGATTAGGTTTATGAGCAATCTAATTACTTATTCGTTTAAAAAGCTATATAAAATAAAGTTTATTATTAATTTGCTGGACAGAGCGGTGAACATTATTATGCATAAGACAAAGATAACGATCCTGATCAGTTTAGAAATCTGTGTACGCTGTAAGGTTTTTACTTCTTAAACTTTTAAAATACACGTTTTGAATAGAAAGAAATCCTCTTCCTGGTATAGCACACCAGCACGTCTTTTTTCTCCAATCAGAGGGGTGTCAGATGGTGTCAGCCAATCACCATTCTGCGTTGGGTAGCAACGGGTGACTGTTCTCAGGCGGAAGATGTAAACAGCTTAATGTTCGTGTTAAATAATTTTTTTTTTAATTCAATTAAACGGGCACAGTTAAGACATTAAATATACATATACATACTGTATACAGTACAGTTTGCATACGGTAATATGTTTATGTTACGCGATTAAAAAATAAATAAATAAAAATGAAAAGTCCAGCAGCAGCTGGATTCGAACACACAACCTGCCAGTTGGTAGTCACGCACCTAGACCAGTAGGCTACAAGAAAGCTCGCATGATCAGGCAGGCGAAACAGCCCTACATAGCTCTGCCACAGTACACGGATATAATCATACCGTTATTAAATTCTTTAGATACGCGATTCCATATTATATTCCCTTTTAATCAAATTCTAAAAGTATGCTTGTTGACTCCGGTATCACGTTAGTTAAAGACTTCGAAGCTTACAATGTTTAGGGAGAAATGGAATACTGGTGTGTATTTTTTTCTTTAAAGTACCAAGACCAGCTATATACTGTATGTTTACGTTCCAAAATTAATATCGTTTATGGCCTTCACACGCGTTACAGTATGCTCCTATTCTTTTTATGCTCAGCTACTAAGATTTCCCTTCAGTGGTAAAATTCAATATCTACAACGGGCACAGTAAAGACGTTTACAGTAAGTCTTTCTACGACAGACCAACGGACCACGAGTGCCCCTGTCGGTCAACCAATCACGCACCCCGGTATCGCGTGTCATCTTACCTGCGGTACGTGTCTGTACCGCTTACTTTGAATGGCTGCATCTGTACGAGCAACTTTGTCCTGGCTTGCATGAAAGTCGGAAAATGTCAAAAAGAAAAAGATGGTGGCTTTTTCATATTCGTTCTTTTATTTTTAGTTCGTTGGCTCTTCTGTCCACTGTCCTCCTGCCTGGCTCTTGACCTGTGACTGTCTGAACGCACACAGTAAAATTTCATGTGGGGGATTTGTCCTGAGCCTCTGTGAAAGACCCACCCACCCCTATAAATAACTGCTCTAGAAACACATGAATGCAAAACTAAACCACAGCTTAAAGAGGAGCTTGTCATGACCGCCAGGCAGTTAAGACCAACTCATAAGCGATCTAATCAGCACCAGCAGTGGGTGATTATTAACAAACGCCGCCGCACGAGTTAACCCACCTGCACACACTCCACCGTGCGGTACGCAGTGCTATTTTTACCATCTTTACCTGCTTCCCGCTGCTCGGTATTGAGTCTACTCCTTGAGAGCTCTACCTGGCGTTTTTCCATTACCTCGTTTATTCTGGATATTGGACTCCCCTTCTGCCTTTTCGACTTTGGACCTCGCCTCTCACCTCGGACTGTTTGCCACCAGTGTTCTCCCTGGATTACGACTTACCTTACGCCTCTTGACCACGAAACAAAGCAAAGCAGAGCAAAACAAAACGAACAAACGAAAACCCTCACGTCCCGCACTTGCATATAACGCCGTTACGTGCCCAAGCGGTATTGTATGTCATCCTAGCACTGCACCCCGGGGCGTACGGTATATGGGAACGAGCACACGCCATGAATCGTCTCGAATCACTCCCTACAGCTGTAAGGCGCTTTGAAGCGTGCACCCCCAACATTCTTCTTTGCGCATCTGTGAAAGGTAAACTCTTGAGCAAACTCTGAACCAGCTCTAAGGAAACTAATCCGATTAGACGTTACTTTGACTCATCCTTTAAGGGACCCTTGTTAATTGGAGAAATCAATGATTTCGAATGAATTCTGTATGCGTTAAAAGACAGCTATACACAGAAAACATGCAGGACACTGCTCATGATGTTTCCCGAGCCGAAACACAGTGCGTTTTTCCAAGCCATTTGACAAAGCCCGCCCACTGAAAACTGCAGCAGATCGTGTAAAGGCGTTCAACTTTGTAACTACTGCACGCACAGGAAGCAGAATAAATTCCTCTTTTCAAACTGTCAAAGGTATGCTGCAGGACATCGCACAATCTCTTTTGAACGGGGACAAACGATTTCTTATGGGGCGCAGTAAGTACAGACGTTTATAAAGCTCCACTCATGCCGACGATGCAGCATGAAGAAGCGCAACCTAACGTTTGACAGACAAAAGCCGGGGGCCGCTACGAGCAATATGAAATCAAACTGACAGCACACGGCGTTTCGCGCTGACTCAAAAGTGATCTCGACAGACGCTGTTCTCTGCATAACGCTGAAAGAGCTAAAGAGCGTTTCTGTTGAAACGTAACAAGCTCGTTTCTTTCTATCATGATGTCACCATGACAAAATCTGTCTTTAAACACCTTGCTCAGTCTCTGACGAGACTGTCAAAAATTGCTTTCGCCGATTGTATTGCAAACCGGCGGAAGGGGGGTATTGGGAAAAGTTTTCAACTAGTAATAATCGCGCCTCGGCTAAACCTCACAGGCTACGATACTGCCACTGCGCAAAGCTGACGGTTGCCAGGAAACCGCGGGGATCCTACGGAAATCGTTATCAATCGTCTCATGGCATGTCGTTGCTGTAACGCTTCATATTTGTCGTCTTCTTCTTCTAGCTTGAGGTTTTGAAGAATTTCATGACAGACAAGGGCAACGTCGGAAACAAAGGCCGTTGTGAGAAAACCGTTGCTTATTTTCAGCAGCAGGAATACAACCCTTTAAATACAAGATGACAGAACAATGACGAAGGGCATGCCGGGAGGAACTCATGCACTACAGAGGAAAGGGGGCGGGCACGTACAGTTCACATTCAAGCCACAAGTACTCTTCTCGGATGTTGCATAAACAAATCCTAACGTCCTGAAAGCATTGCAGCATGTTTGTGTCCCACTTCCCGTGGTTGCACGACGACTGACACGAACGGACAAACACAATCTGTGGCGTTTAGAGTGACATAGTCTTGCAGGCATCGTGCTGTCTCACTGCAATACTATACCGCTGGAGGAAACAGCCCGGGTTCGATGAGCCTTGGAATGTGACTTGGAAAGTGAAGCCTTTTGAAAGAGGTAAAACACTGCTCAAAGGAACTGAGGGAGAATCTTACAGGGGATTCTGAGCAGTGTCTAAATAAATAAATTCTTCAGCGTCCGCGGATGGCATTTTGCAGCTGGAAACAGATGTCGACGCTTTTTGAACAGAGCACCAAAAAAGCGTCTTTTTTGAAGGTACAGGTATTGAGCATTGGTGGTTCAGTGGAAGAATTCTTGCCTGCCAAGTAAGAGGCTCGGGTTCGATTCCTGGCCAATGCAGTGGCTTTTGCATGCTCACCACTATACCACCAACACACGCCCACAGGATCCCAGCAGGACACCACCAGAGAATGATCACGATTTCGGAAGCTGTCTCCGGGACGTTCTGATTCCACACATCCTGAATAAATCATGATATTGTTAGTTGCTGTAGCTAGACGTTCAAATGAGTTTCATGGCCAGATGGACTGTTTCCTCCAGCGGTATAGTATTGCAGTGAGACAGCACGATGCCTGCAAGACTATGTCACGCTAAACGCCACAGATTGTGTTTGTCCGAATTTGAACTTTCACAAAATCATGCTAGCAGACAAATGCGCCTCAGAGGACTTAAGGCTGGCTTCAAGTTGGAATGATAAAGTCTCCCCGTCCGGTTAGGAAAAGGGAACTTTGTTAGACAGAAAGAAGGAAGTAACAATAACGGAGAATTGTGTGCAAGGATTTTAGAAGCTGCGCAGCCCTGCAGTTTCAATAGCCCTTTTATTCGTGTTAGATGCTGGAATTGCCTATTTTTGACGCTCTTACGAATGCGATGTCAACGAAAACAGAACAAAGCACAAAAAAACCCTCAAGCCCTGCAGTTGGATAGAATGCCGTTACACGTCCAAGCCGTATTTGACTTCATCCTACCATTGCAACACGGGGCGTATATGGAAACGAACACACGCTACGAATTGTCTCTAATCAGTCCCTACAGTTGTAAGGCGCCTGGAAGCATGCACCCCCATCATTAATCTTTGCGCATCTGTGCAAGGTAAACTCTGGAGCAGTCTTTGAAACGGCTCAAAGGAAACACGTGATTGATTCCATGTGCATCTGGTGTTCATTTCTTATTTACATTTAATTCAAGGGAAAGGCTTGGGTCAGTTTCAGACGGCCTCCAACAGCGAGATTCAAGCGCCCCACCTTCAGCCCAATCTGCGCCACCAGAACGCCAACGGCTCCTCTGCTCTCCGGGGTGCGGTTGTGACCCCGTAACCGAAAGTGTTGGTGGCAGACAAATGGAGACTAACAGGTAACGTCCTAGGACATGACTACATTGTGACACTCGGTGGGGATGGTGACCATTGCTTGGAAAAGAGTGCGAGGCCCCTTTAGAAAAACATTTTGTTAACAGGCATTCTGCCTCAGCCTAAACACCTATAGCTTGAAAAGCGCATGCTATTAGACAGGCACCTCTGCAAGACCTTAAGAGTCTCTTAAACTAGTGATAGTAAGGTGTTCCCAATGGGCGATGTTCGGCTTTCAAATCATCTCTCCTTGGAAGCGCCGAGATGCAGCTGTTTAAGGCTTAGAAGCAGCTGACTGTTTCACTACCTAGCTGATCACTGTCAGTCAGGGAGCTCAGAGGTGAAAAGCCTGTCTGAGAGACAATTCGCCGTCGATCAGTTCAATATGTTCCGTACCAGCTCGGCGCACCTGAGATCATCTTGGTAGCCGTGTAGCTCAGATGAGCGAGAGCGTGTGTGTGTGTACCACCGTGATTGGATGCCGGTCCTTCTCAGGTCACAGTAAACCTTCTGCTGCCTAACTTCCCTTATTTTTGGGGATCCCTTTGAAAAAGCAAAGGAAAAAAAAACTGGCTCTTCATCAGCGTGATCAACCTCACCCAGTGTGGCGCAGTGGCCTAATGGCTAAGGCACTGGCACTCTAAGCCAGGGATTGTGGGTTCGAGTCCCATCTGGGTTGCTCCTGTCCCCTTTTGAGAGTACAAATGTCCTTGCAATTTGCGAAGCTGCAACCCCACCTTACTCAGTGAGCGTCTCTGCTTTTCTCTCACATACAGTTGGGAGAAAAACTTTTGTAAACAGCCCTTCGGAATGATGTGGATTTCTGCATGAATGGCTCCTAACATGTGATCTTATCTTTATCTTAGTCATAATAATCAATAAAGAGAGTCTGATTTAACAAACAACACACGCCCAACATTTGACATTGCTGTTTTAACAAATGTTTTAAACAATCAAGGTCATTGATGGAAAAAGTACGTGAACCCTTATATTAAGGAGCTAGTGGAACCTCCTTTATTGACAAAAACCTCAACCCCCACTTTCTGTAGCGGCTGGTCAGACCTGAGCAGCGGTTAGGAGGTATTTTGGCCTATTCCTCTATGCAAAACTTTCAGTTCATGTATATTTTTGGGATGTCTTGCGCTGAACGGCCTGCTTCAGATCATGCCACAGCACTTCAATGGGATTGGGGTCAGGACTCTTACTTGGCCATCCCAAAATACGGAATTTCTTCTGTTTCAGCCACTCTGTTGTTGATGTACTCCTTTGTTTTTGTCATGCTGCATGACCCAGCGTCTTTCGAGTTTTAGATCACAGGCAGACACCCTGAAATTCTGCTGTAGAATTTCCTGATACATCTTGGAATTCATCGGTCCCTCGATGATTGCAAGCCCTACAGCCTCCGCCATGCTTCCCAGGTGGGATGAGGTTTTGGAGTTGGTATGCAGTGTTTTGTTATCTCCAAACATAACGCTGTGCACATTTACCAACAAGTTCAACTTTTGTCACGTCTGTCCACAGAACATTGTTCCAGGAGTTGCTGTGGAACATCCATGTGGTCTTTAGCAAACTTGAGAGGGGCAGTGGTGGTTTTTTTGTTGGGGAGA
The DNA here is from genome assembly GCF_059453375.1 of Lepisosteus platostomus. Classification (NCBI taxonomy): domain Eukaryota; kingdom Metazoa; phylum Chordata; class Actinopteri; order Semionotiformes; family Lepisosteidae; genus Lepisosteus; species Lepisosteus platostomus. Next base: position 495,248 of record NW_028291668.1, read on the forward strand.
TCAGTGGTTTCCTCCGTGGTGACCTCGGATGATCACCACTCCTGTTCAGATTTCTTCTTATGGTGGACTCATGAACACAGACGTAAGACAAAGTCAACCACCTGTTCGCTAGATCCCATCCCCACTCAGCTAGTCAAAGATTCCCTCGAAGGACTGGCAGGACCTATAATTAGTATGATGAATGCATCGCTTGCGTCAGGCGTTGTACCTGATCAATTTAAGGTAGCAGTTGTTAGACCGCTCCTTAAGAAGTCAAATTTGGATCCACAAGTTCTTAACAACTACAGGCCTGTCTCAAAGGTCCCATTTCAATCTAAAAGTCTTGAGAGAATAGTTGTTGCCCAACGTCAATCGTATCTGGATTCAAATAATATAATTGAGAAATTTCAGTCTGGTTTCTGAAACTGCATTAACGAGAGTCGTAAATGATATTCTCTTAGCTACTGATGCAGGGAATGCAACAGTGCTTGTGCTTCTAGATCTTAGAGCTGCCTTTGACACGGTTGACCTCTCTGTTTTGTTACACAGGCTTGAGTTTGAGGTTGGCTTATCTGGAACCGTCCTTCAGTGGTTTACTTCACATTTTACTCATCGTTTTCATTATGTTCAAATATCTAATAATTGTACTGCTTCATCAACGTCACCAGTTCAATTTGGGGTACCAGACGGATCAGTGCCGGGACCAATATTGCTCTCTCTCTCTACATGCTGCTGCTAGGTAGGATAATACGAAAAAATAATATGAACTTCCATTCATATGCTGATGACACTCAAATAAACATTTTGTTTACACCAAACGACAACTCTTCTATTATCACTTTAGTTAAATGCATTAATGAAGGAAAGACTTGGATGTGTGAAAACTTTTTGTTACTCAACTCTGAGAAAACTGAGGATCTGTTGATCGGAGGCAACAATACTGATAGGACTACTATAACTTCAGCACTTAACTCAGAGGATTTAAACATTTGCCTCAAAGAGACAGCACGTAACCTAGGCGGCATATTAGACACAAGGCTCTTAACAACTTGCATTGTTAAGTGCCTTGGGACAACCTTGTTGTGAAAGGCGCTATATAGAAATACATTGATTTGAACTGAATTGACAATGTAAAATGTTGTGTGTTGTTTGTTAAACAAGACTGTCTTTATTTATTATTATGCGTCAGATGAAGATCAGATCACATTTTAAGAGCCATTCATTTAGAAATCCAGATCATTCGTGTTTTAAAAGTCGCGGGAAAAGCGAAACGGGTGCTTTTCCTTTGTTGCGCAGACACACGACGACACCGTAGGCGGCAGGACTTGAAGCTTCGCGGGGAGACCCCGACGGCTTTCTAATCCATCGCCCTAACCACTCGGCCACGGCTGCAGCACGCGCTGCCTTCTTGATACAGTCTAACATAGAGTGCCGGGCGGCGGCAGAACCCTTTTTCAAAGTCGCTTTCGGTTTAACAACAACAAAAAAAAATTTCACAAAATGCATGCTAGCAGACAAATGCGCCTCGGAGAACTTAAGGCTGGCTTCAAGTTGGAATGATAGTCTCCCCGTCCGGTCAGGAAAAGGGAACTTTGTTAGACAGAAAGAAGGAAGTAACAATAACGGAGAATTGTGTGCAAGGATTTTAGAAGCTGCGCAGCCCTGCAGTTTCAATAGCCCTTTTATTCGTGTTAGATGCTGGAATTGCCTTTTTTTGACGCTCTTACGAATGCGATGTCAACGAAAACAGAACAAAGCACAAAAAACCCTCAAGTCCTGCAGTTGGATAGTTGGATAGAATGCCGTTACGCGTCCAAGCCGTATTTTCAAGACGTGATTCCCTGAGTCAAAAAAATTTGTAAGTTCTTTGGATGATCTGTGGACCGATCTTTCACGATGAAGAATTCCTTAAGAAGAATAGATCTCGGCCCACCATCCCAATGCCTCCATCTCAAAACAGCAACCTCCCACTGCCCTTAGTCTGCAAGGCAGTCCTTTCAAGTGCGATGATGACGCCGGGACCTTCGTTGCCTATTGTACGAGCTGAACTTTTGTGCTCATCAATTCAACGCTCTTTCCATCAACTCATCTTGTCTTTTGACGTTTCGTGTTTTGTGCTCCTTTGACTATCGGCATATCGGGTGACTGCAAACACTGAAGTTCTTGCTTACGGAGTGTGGAACAGTGTTTTCAAGTGATCGCTGTTCTGTCATGTTGACGCCGAGTGAATCTTTCTTTGGCAACATGGGCAGGCTGACAGCAAAAGTAATGGCAAATTTCTTGACTTATTTCTGAATGTGAATGTTCTTTAGAAAAGGGATGCGGCGTTGCTTCTCCCCCGTGTAAAGGTCACGCATTCCAGACGTGGTTATGAGCGAACAGTTGCCGCAAGTGTTTGAAAAGAGCAAGAGAGGAAGCAGCCCTGCCCCGTGTGAGGATCAAACTCAGGACCTTCAGATGAAGAGACTGACACGCTACCAACTACGCCAACGAGGCCAGCTGCAGTGCACAGCCGGAAAGTTTGCCTCATATGGATTTCAGTCGCCCGTTCCCTAATCTTTAGACGCCCTCTGCTGGATGTTGCATTTGCCTTTTGATCTCACCGATACTTTTTTGGTCTGTTTCTGTTGCGAGTCCGTTTTTCAGATCTCACCTAGCACAAGTCTCTCTGGCTGAAGTGGCCTCTCTGCTTCAGCATCGTGCCCTCACTCAGCCATTAAAAACGTCACTCGGACTTCTGACATGCTGACATGAAATGTCAAGAGAGAGTGGCGGAGACGCTTAAGGCAGAGAGAAGATGAAGAGGGGGCGTGGCTGCGAAATGATTGACAGCTGCATGACCCTCTCCATGCAAGGTGTGACCACAGGCTAAAGGACACCTTTCGGCACATCAAGCTCTAAGCACACACCTGGAGGACGTGGGAAACGATCCCGCTACCTCTCGCATGCAAAGCGAGCGCTGTACCATGCAAGCTAACCCCCCTTGCTGGGGCTCATGCCTCAGTGTCGCCTAGTGCCGCTTGTTCCCCTCTTACCGGGTGCAGTTCACTGCCCTTCGTCTGCAAGGCAGTCGTGTAATTGCGGCTTTCTTGACTTATTGATGAAGGTCTGACTGGACGAGCGAATGACGCCTCTCCCCCATCCTCAAGCTCGCTGACAGGATAAAATAGAAAGTGCTGCTGTGGCTCATTGGTTTAGGGGTATGATTCTCGCTTAGGGTGTGGGAGGTCCCGGGTTCAACTCCCGGCTGAGCCCTTGTGTGCTCTTTCTGTCCTCGTCCACAAGACTGGGAACTGATATCCACATCACCTTGCAGCATCTGCTTATGGCAAACAATGGAATGTGACTAATGACTGAACGAGCCTGGTGAATACTCATCACGTGGCACAATGAGAGCGTGCAGTCAGCTGTCCAAGGCAGCAACCTCATTGCTCGTTCAAAAGAACACGTACTGAAAACTCATCACCACTATGTCGTAAATGAGCACCGCGATCGCTTGTTGTCATGCGTCCTTACTTGGGAAATGCAGAAGCAAAAACTGCCCTCTCTCAGCCACCGAAACGTGTGCGGCTCGCCTTGCACTCTCTGCGCCTCGCATATTTATGGAGCTGTCTGCTCTTCTTTCTGTTGAAGTACGCAAGTTACGGGGCGTACTGCAGACTATGATGTGCTCAATGACAGCTTTCAAGATTTGAAAACTATGAGCTTGATGGCTCAAGTCGAACGAATGTGGTTGTTACGCAATTGATGATCAAACGCACATATTCTAACGATTCGTGAGAGTATGTTCTAAAGGTCCTTGGCTCGATCCCGGGTTTCGGCATTTTGTTTCATCGCTCCCTTTGTTCCTCTCTCCAGCGCCCCCTGCCTAAAATGACGCGTCCCTTTCTCAGCCCGAAACGCAAGCGATACACCAGCAACAAACCCTACAGGTTTCCGTAGTGTAGTGGTTATCACGTTTGCCTAACATGTGAAAGGTCCCAGGTTCGAGACCGGGTGCAAACAGCCTCTTCTTGCACGCTCCTGCACTTCACAGAGGTCTTGAACCACCAGTCATTTGTTCCCAATGTATTTCCGGTGCCTTCATGCACTCTTGTACCAAACGCACGTTTTTTCTGTACCTGGAGCCGATCATTTGCAATTGGGCTGTCCCGACAGACCAAGACGAGCTCTGTCGGCTCAAAAGCAGCGCAACACCTGCGAGAACAACAGAAAGATTAGTACCCAGCGGGGGCCTCTTAGTGAGCCCAAGATCTAATCAAGAATCGACTCCAGCAACAGGGCTGGGCGCATTGTTCCATACTCCGACCACTCTTGGTGTAAACAGGTCCCTCCTGGTCTCTGCATGAAATGCACTTTCCTGCGTTTGCTATGGTGTAACTGGCTTCCCCTGCATGGGCGAATGTGAAGAAGATCCTTAGTAAGTCATTGAAGAAACCCCGAGAAGAGGTCGGAGTGGCCTCTGTCGTTCATCAACGATCCAGTCAGGCAGTACTCCTCTGTAAAGCGCCGTTCGTTCACATCGATTGGCTTTTTTTTGCCTTCATTCATGCAAGTAGTAAAAGCAAACACCCCTATTCTGCCGTGACCCAGATTTGAACCAGGGTTGTTGCGGCCACAACGCAAAGTACTGACCACTATACGATCACGTCGAGTTACCGATACACACGTGGCAGGGCGGAAAAGGCTGTGCTCTCTTCGTGTGACATAAACGGAAAAGTCCTGACGTTGCATTTCAACTGAGTCCCCGTATACATCGACCCTTCGACACTCTGAGTGACAACTCTCTTGCGTGTTTTCTCATATTTATGTAGTTTGCTTGCATGATGCCGGGAACAGCAGGGTTGTTCGCTGCCATATGGTCTAGTGGTTAGGATTCCTGCTTTTCACCCAGGCGGCCCTGGTTCGACTCCTGGTATGGGAACGTGTCAGTTTTGCCTCCTGCTTTCCAAAAGATCAGCACCGTGTACGAAGGAGCCGCATTAAAACTACTCGAACGTGCAAAACGTGCGAGAAGAGGGGGCGCTTGTTTCCAGCCGAAACTTCTCGCGTGTGAGACCAGCTGACCATCGCTGCAGGAGGTGGGAGGGTTACTCTGGTAGACAGGGCTGACCTTCGGCAATAGGATTTATACTCTCCAAGATGATATTTGCACTTTCTGGAGAGGCGATTTTCTCCACGTCAGTAGCCCGATTTCGTCGATTGCGTGGAGAGGGCTGTAGAATGTGACGCCGCCTTTCCTGCTCCGTCCATGAGAGGCGTGCTGGTCTCTGGAGAGAGAGCACGGTCCATCAGCGCACTCCAATAAAGGCACTGGAAGCAGCTGAATCGCATTGGCGAAGCTCAGCACTGGGCCGCTGGGCATGTCTTACCACAGTTTCCGTAGTGTAGTGGTTATCACGTTCGCCTCACACGCGAAAGGTCCCCAGTTCGAAACCGGGCGAAAAACAAACAGATTTCTTTTGTCGCCACGCACAAAAGGGGATTGGGGATTCGCCTAGCGCTGTGATCGAACAGACCCACTCACCTCTTAGTGTGGCAGGATCTGCACAGTGCATGTCGCAGCGCATCCTGCTTTCACTTCAATGCGCGTCCTGATGTACCCCTTGCTCCCGCGTGACAGGTGGGGACAGGTGACAGGTCCTATACTAACGAGGAAGACATCGCTCTCTCCGACCCCCCGGCATCGTGTCCTGACCCACCGTGCTGGAAGCCGACGCGTGCTGTGATTCCTTTACGGAGCAGAAATGACAACCGAGGAGCCGAGAGATCATTTCAGCATTTCGCGTCTGAACGGAAAACACAAACGACCAACTCAGAATGACTTGCCTTTGACGCTTTTCAAAGCGTTCTTTGTGCACGACGACTGCGCCGCCTAGCAGATACAAATGGGTTGTACAACTTTGAAGTAGCAAATGGAAGAGGGCTAAGCCCCCTCTCTTTTAGCCCAGGTTCGATCTGTCTCCCAGAATCACCAGGGCGCACACACACACACCCGTGCCGTTGAAGTGCTTTGCTTCATTTCTAAGGGCAACTCAACATTCACTCCTACCCCGAGTGCAGAAAAGACAGCGTCCGCAGCAACAACAGCTCAGGTCTCTGCACAGGAGCTAAGCTGCCCCCATCTCCTCTGCTCTGCGGCTCCTGCAGAGCGGAGTCCTGCCTGGAGCCGTGTTTGCAGGCGGCAGCTCCCCACGCTCTGTCTGTGCGTCGTGAAATTAATTAATAACGTTAATAAATTTATAAAGTTAATAAAGTTATAAATTTGAAATTAATAACGATATAATTATATTCATGTACCACAACACAAGAATAGTACACGCTGTACATTGTCTGTCGATAATGTTTCTGTAGTGCTTTAGTGGGTTAGGTTCCTGACTTCCATGTCACACGGTCTATGATTGAATCCCATGGAACTATGACTTTATTTTTTAACAAACATTTCTTTGAAAAAATGAAACGTTTCCCTTGGTCAGAGATTAAATAAAACCTCACTTTTTTAGGTTTTACTGTGCAGAGTGAGGTTTTACCTCACTTTTTTTGAGCAGAAGGTTTACTGTGACCTGAGAAGGGCCGGCATCCAATCACGGTGGTAAATACACACAAGCTCTCACTCATCTGAGCTACACGGCTACCAAGATGATCTCGGGTGCGCCGAGCTGGTACGGAGCATATTGAACTGATCGACGGCGAATTGTCTCTCAGACAGGCTTTTCACCTCTAAGCTCCCTGACTGACAGTGATCAGCTAGGTAGTGAAACAGTCAGCTGCTTCTAAGCCTTAAACAGCTGCATCTCGGCGCTTCCACGGAGAGATGATTTGAAAGCCGAACATCACCCATTGGGAACACCTTACTATCACTAGTTTAAGAGACTCTTAAGGTCTTGCAGAGGTGCCTGTCTAATAGCATGCGCTTTGCAAGCTATAGGTGTTTAGGCTGAGGCAGAATGCCTGTTAACAAAATGTTTTTCTAAAGGTGTGTCCAAGTGGCTGCAAAAGGACAACACTCCTGGGGTGCTGTGGCTTAGTTGGTTAAAGTGCCTGTCTAGTAAACAGGAGATCCTGGGTTCGAATCCCAGCGGTGCCTTCCTTGTTCTGTCTTCTTGAACAGTACTGGTCATTATGGACAACCGCCTACAGCTAGACTTAATTAAATGCAAGTATTCATTTCCTGTCTTTAACGCGACTTGTTTTTCTTAAAATGGATGCAACTTGCAAAACATGAAATACAAACCTTGCTAATCAGCGCTAGCGGCTGGCAAAAAAAAAAATAAGTCAGCAATGTTTTTTTCTTTAACCTTAACCCTACTAATGGAGAAGAGTTAAACGACCAAGTCTATGCAGCTTAAACGGTGCGCACGTCGGGTTCTTAGCTGGTAAATCACGCTCACCCCAGTCCTTAATCTTTTAAAGAGGATACAAAATTGAACCTAATCGCCACATCACATACATCCTGTTCAATGATAAAAAGGTAACATCTATCCTCGCTCCAGACTAAATCTCACGTTGAGGGCATATTTTTTTTCACTTTACCATGAGCCGGGCTCGGCTGCACAGAGGAGAGAGCAGAGCAATGAGGTCACGGGGACAGGGGAGTCACACGCTGGCGGTTTGAATACGCGGAAGATCACTGAGGGATCCACAGTATATGGACCCTCCGTGCGCCATCAGTCCGCACTCCGGACTCTGAATCCTGCCATCCGAGTTAAGATCTCGGCGGAACCTGAGGCACAGTTCCTTCTTAAAACGTAATCTGGTGAGCATTTCTAGAATCGTACTTGTATAGATGCAGCCTTTAATGTGTTGCTAGGTTAAAATTGATGACTTCTTGTATTTCAGTAGGCAACTGCCCTCTTGATTTCGGATTTAATTTCTTTATTACAGGGGCGCTTTTATGATGACAGAGTCATGTTCAGGTACTTTGCTTGATGGAGGAAGCTCATTTCGGACTCTGTGATCTGCTCACCTGGAAAGGTCTGCTGTACTACTACAAGAGAGAAGTAGAGTCTGGAAGAAGGGACAATTTTATGATGCTTTGGAAGGTAATGTTTTTTTTTTCTTTGAAATCGAAATGAATCAGAATAGCAGTGCAAAAGACAAACTCTTGGTTTGGTTTAAAGAGATATGGTTTTAAAACAGACAACATGTAGAAAACAGGTGTTTCTCACTTTTGGAAAAGAATGGACCGGGGGTAATATTTTACTAGTTGCAGGGCTGAGCTCACTGGGTTACAGTCCTGCAGTGTCACACCAGGTCCAGTGGTGCAATGGATAACGCGTCTGATTACGAATCAGGAGATTGTAGGTTCGACTCCTGTCTGGCTCAGGTCATTTTTAAACGCACCGGGCTGCTCCCTAAGTAGTCTGTGCTACTTACTGCATTGTAATTGCACCCAGTAAGAGATTTCCTTCATGTAAATGAACTGCACCTGACAGCTTTAGAAAAACACCTGGGCTCAGTACGGTGCTGAGAACTCAGCGTTGCTGTTCTAATTAGCACGCACTGCATCGGCTATGAACCCGAACTTTTCAATTATTCCGACCAGTAAGTCAACACGTAGTCCACATGAAAGGAAGAAATATTCTCTTGTCTGTCTCTTGTTTTTATAGAACTGAATGTCCCTGACAATGTACTGTTAGTTTTAATTGAAGAACGGCATTTGTTTTCAAATATACCAGACAAGTTTACGTAACTGCTCGTGCGACACTCAGTTGTAATTAGTCAAGAAATAAAGTCAAACAACAGCTGCGGGTTTGATTCTGAACGTACAGATGCAGCCATTCAAAATGGGTGAGGTATTTCGCGGCATACCGCGACACGCCCACCGGGGTATCACGCGGTTCACGTGTGTCACGTGACTAACTATCCGGCGTCGCCTTGTAAAACCGCCAGGGGGAGCTTAACCTCTCATGTACAGCATTTGAGCCTTTAATTTTGAACTGTGTATTACAGCATGTTAATCATCAGTCATTAAAATGTTGGTATATTTTATGAAAGCAAGATTGCTCAGTTGGACAAAACCAACTGAGCTGTGCATCACACAGCTGCCAGCGCACCTCACCGTACCAGGCCACCACTGCGTCATATAGCTGCAAGCGCACCTCACCGTGCCAGGCCACCACTGCATCATACAGCTGCCAGGGCACCTCACCGTGCCAGGCCACCACTGCGTCACAACACACAGCTGCCAGTGCACCTCTACATACCCGACCACCACTGCATCACACAGCTGCCAGCGCACCTCACCGTGCCAGGCCACCACTGTGTCACAACACACAGCTGCCAGTGCACCTCTACATACCCGACCACCACTGCATCACACAGCTGCCAGCGCACCTCACCGTGCCAGGCCACCACTGCGTCACAACACACAGCTGCCAGTGCACCTCTACATACCCGACCACCACTGCATCACACAGCTGCCAGCGCACCTCACCGTGCCAGGCCACCACTGTGTCACAACACACAGCTGCCAGTGCACCTCTACATACCCGACCACCACTGCATCACACAGCTGCCAGCGCACCTCACCGTGCCAGGCCACCACTGCGTCACAACACACAGCTGCCAGTGCACCTCTACATACCCGACCACCACTGCATCACACAGCTGCCAGCGCACCTCACCGTGCCAGGCCACCACTGCGTCACAACACACAGCTGCCAGTGCACCTCTACATACCCGACCACCACTGCATCACACAGCTCCAGCGCACCTCACCGTGCCAGGCCACCACTGCGTCACAACACACAGCTGCCAGTGCACCTCTACATACCCGACCACCACTGCATCACACAGCTCCAGCGCACCTCACCGTGCCAGGCCACCACTGCGTCACAACACACAGCTGCCAGTGCACCTCTACATACCCGACCACCACTGCATCACACAGCTCCAGCGCACCTCACCGTGCCAGGCCACCACTGCGTCACAACACACAGCTGCCAGTGCACCTCTACATACCCGACCACCACTGCATCACACAGCTCCAGCGCACCTCACCGTGCCAGGCCACCACTGCGTCACAACACACAGCTGCCAGTGCACCTCTACATACCCGACCACCACTGCATCACACAGCTGCCAGCGCACCTCACCGTGCCAGGCCACCACTGCGTCACAACACACAGCTGCCAGTGCACCTCTACATACCCGACCACCACTGCATCACACAGCTGCCAGCGCACCTCACCGTGCCAGGCCACCACTGCGTCACAACACACAGCTGCCAGTGCACCTCTACATACCCGACCACCACTGCATCACACAGCTGCCAGGGCACCTCACCGTGTCAGGCCACCACTGCGTCACACATATTTCAGCGCCATATATTTCATGGATATTATGGAATATAATGGATGGATATCTTAGTTATCTTTCAAGTTCACAGGTTTGCATGCATAATTTAATTTTGAAAGCCACTGAGACATCAGGTACTACTGTTGTATTTATGAAAAAGAAACAAAACAAAAAACATACTAACAACTGTGCCATCCTACTCCTTAGTTAATACATTTTACTATTCATAAACAGTTAACATTGTTAGCAAAATATTTTGAATTATATTTAACCCTATTTTATCTTTAGTTTTGTATTTAACTTATTATATGATAGTCAGACTTAATGTATATTTGAACAATGAAAATATATTTTTACAAGATTTTACATTCACTTTAATGCACTTAAAATTAATATGGTTAATAATAGTAAACTGTAACATGCTGTAACAAGATCGGTTAAACTGCGAAGAAAATGCTTTCAGAGAAAATGTTTCAGGTGTGAAGAACATAGATGTCCAATGCAATTTCAACCAAACCTGTTCCCACACACCCTGCCCCCACTACCATTAGAATAAACACAAACATTTTAGCGTTTCATTCTGAGCAGAAGACCCTCACACCTGAAGAGTGCTGGCTGTGACGAATTAAACCGGTTTTACAGGTTTCAATCACAGACCATGTGACATGGGACTCAGTAAACTAACACACAGCGCCACTGGATTTGATAATACCTAACCAAAATCCGCAATATGGAAACAGAACCTGTGTAATTGTTGATAGATGATGTACTCGTAACATTTTTTCAAGACGAACTACAACATTTAAAAAATGACTTGTATGTACTTGATATCTCTAATCAATCCACGGGTCCCAGCACAAAACGAAACTAAAACGCATACCGTTTCGCGCTTCTTATTAGTTGCTCAAAAGTAATTTGACCGTATGAAATGCATAATATAAACCTAGAAACATATACGTGAGCAGTACTTAAGCACTGTAGTATCGGTGTTAAGACATACCTCTCAAATACTGTAAATCAAGTTAAAAATATCTCAAGACCGATTCTGGTCGTTATGAAACCATGTTTCGTGTATGTTTTCTTTTTCATCTTGAAATAACTCATTTCTAAATACCTTTTTCACTGTTAACATCTTGCAGCAACTTTGTGACAAAATATACACTCTGACAGTTCATCCTGCTACCAACATTAAATAAAACAAATCTTAAGATTTCTATATTTATGTCTTTATTTAGTGGTTTCATTAGTGACAAAGGCTAAACTTTCTTGGAAAAATGTATTTTATGTGTTGCGGAAAAAACTGACTTGCTTTAACAAAATATGTTTACAAATCCTTTCACCTGGCATTTTCGTAGTTAGAAATTATGGAACGCTCTGTTAAAAGCAAGGGAGTTTTTATGTCCGTTGCAGTTCTTTTGCAACATGAATATAATTATATCGTTATTAATTTCTTGAGATACGTGATTCCATATTATATTCCCTTTTAATCAAATTCTAAAAGTATGCTTGTTGACTCCGGTATCACGTTAGTTAAAGACTTCGAAGCTTACAATGGTTAGGGAGAAATGGAATACTGGTGTGTATTTTTTTCTTTAAAGTACCAAGACCAGCTATATACTGTATGTTTACGTTCCAAAATTAATATCGTTTATGGCCTTCACACGCGTTACAGTATGCTCCTATTCTTTTTATGCTCAGGTACTAAGATTTCCCTTCAGTGGCAAAATTCAATATCTACAACGGGCACAGTAAAGACGTTTACAGTAAGTCTTTCTACGACAGACCAATGGACCACGAGTGCCCCTGTCGGTCAACCAATCACGCACCGCCTACCGGTCAAAGGCCTTTTCTAGGTCTACACTTAAAATGCACAGAGGGAGGGAGCGATCCTCTGAGTACAGACAGACATCCCTCAACAAGGCCAGGTTGTCGCTCATCAGGCGTCCTGCTATCCCACAAGTCTGTTCTTTCCCTACCAGTGAGGCCACTACATTTTGTAGGCGCAGGAAAAGGGCTTTGGAGAGGATCTTAGTGTCCACGCCTAACAGGCTGAGGGGTCTCCAGTTCTTTATGTTATTCTTTGCTCCTTTCTTAAACAAGAGAGAGATAGTGCCTTCTCTTAAGGAGTCAGGCAGCAATTCTGTCTTATAGCTTTCCACGAATAGGAGCAGTAGCGGATCCTGAAGCAGATCCCAAAAGGTGCAATAAAATTCTTTAGGGAGCCCGTCAGCACCCGGAGTTTTCCCCTGCTGTAAGCTCTCCATAGCCTGTCTCAGCTCTTCTACTGTCAAATCCCTCTCAAGTACTTCCCTATCTTCTTCACTCAAAACGTTTTCTAGCTTTGAGGTAAAAAAATGAATTTCTTCATCCTTTACCTCTGTAGAGCTGTACAGTCTTGAGTAGAAGGCCTCGGTGCAGGAGAGAATAGCACTCGGCTCTGTTCTCTCTCGTCCCTCCTCATCAACTACACTTTCCATGACAGACTTGGAGCCTACCACTTTCCTGAAAAAGAAGCGAGTACACTTCTCATTTTCTTCCAAGAACTGCACTCTGCTTCTTAACAGCACTCCTCGACTACTTTCTTCGGCTATGCTCCGGATGTCCTTTTTTAAAAGGGCGATATCCTCGAGCACATCGAAGCCACTGTGCAGCATCGTGTAGAGACGCTGCAGCTGCCTCTGTTTCCTGACTAGCACTCCTCTCTGTCTGGCAGCAGCCTTCCTTCCCTCAGCCATGAAAAAGGCCTTTGTCCTCACCTTCACCTCCTCCCACCACTCTCCTACTGACCCGTACAGACACTGCAAGGACAGCCACTGTGATAGTTTCTCCTTGTAGCGGGATACTACCCCCTCGTTCTCTAGCAGCTTTGTGTTGAGTTTCCAGAGGCCTGGGCCAAAAACAGTCCCGCCCTGGAGTTCCACTCTACACCCTAAAGCCTGATGATCTGAGAAGAAGACAGGCTGAAGAGTGACCCCAACAACTTTCACTCTCTCTGAGACAAAGCAATAGTCAATTCTGGAGCTGCTATTCCTCCCTGACCATGTATATCCTGCTGTTGTGGGATATATACATCTATATGTGTCTGAGAGTTTAAAGTCTTTTCTGTCTCACTAGTTACCTTCTTCTTTTTCTTTTTCTTCTTACCAATTTCCTGCCAGCCATCCTCTGAATGAGCCTTCATCAGGGTGGCAGCAGTAAAAGCATTCACGGAGTCCATTTCAAGGAAGGGGGTAGAGGGAGGGGTGGAGGGGTTCCAGCTGTCCCCATCGCCATGCTCTCCTTCCTCCTCGCTCGGGGAGAAAACAGAGTCATTTTTCCTTTTCCTCAAGTCCAGCTCCTGGGAGCACTGAGGGGAAAGGGGTGCAGCCAATGCACCAGTCTCCTCTTCCCCCTCACCCAGCAGCTGCTGCAGATCCTCCGTGATGGACTGGATGGAGGAGAGGAGGGCATCTGTAGCACTTGCAGAGTCTGAGAAAAGCAGCTCCGCTGAATCCTGGGTCTCCTCGCTGGACCCGCTCCACCGGGGGGCCCCACACTGGCCCTCGTTCTGAGGAGCAGGAATGGGGGAGGGGTCCTCGCTGTTCTCGGGGGTTTTCAAACCCTCGTGCTTGTCTGGTGCAGTCTGCGGTTGTGGGGGCGTAGTGGATTTCTCTTCCACCGGCCCCAGCGCCACAGCAGGACTGATCCTGGCTGGAGCCTGAGACTCTTTGTCCAACAAGGGTTCTTTGTTTGACTTGTTGTTTGCTTTGGCTTTTCGGGCCGGTTTGGCTGAAACAAGCACTGCCTCATCCTTTCTCATTTTGAGTTTATTGGCGTAGGCGTGAGGGCAGTTCTTAAAAACGTGTCCTTCCGAGCCACATAAATTGCACTTTGGCAGCATTGAACAGTCAGAGGCTAAATGTCCCTGTTTGCCACAGGTCTTGCAGCATTTCACAGTGCAGGACGATGCCAGGTGTCCCACAGCACCACAGCGCCGACACACCTTTGGTTGTCCCACATAAAAAACATAGCCATTGCAGGCGCCCAGCCGGATTGTAGAGGGCAGGTGCCTTAAGCCTCCATTTACATTGTCCGGTAGCAAGCAAACCTCGAATTTCCTTGCTCCTGTTTTTATACCGTCAACATCTCTAACCTCAGTTCCATGGTGGACGATGCAGTACTGGTTAAGCCAGGTGTGAATGTCCTCCGTCTTTGCCAGTTCCGAGAACACAACAACATGCACCGTTTTCCTCTCTCTCCGTGTCAGAGGCTGCAAGATGATCTTCTCAAGGGCAGGAACTTTCCCTCTTTTTGCCTCAAACACATCCACACATTGTTCAAACAGAGAATAGGTAGCAAAAACAACCTCAGATGCTTTCTGACCTGGGAGAGCGAAGATGAAATCCAAGTGCCGAGGTTCAAAGCCAAGTTCCTTCTGTAACACTTTTCTGCTGAACTGCATACGATCCAATTACTGCATACGCCAGTAATTCAAGATGGCGCCATGTTAGTGGCAGCCTGCTACAGCAGCTCCGTGTCTTTTTGTTGTCTTTTTGTTTCTTTCAGTTAGTAAATGCTAGTGTGTTAGTGTTTTTTCTTCATACCTTTGCCGGCAACTAGATTTGCGATCACAACATGATGGATACTAGGAAGCTGAGAAACTTTTTCTTGTTTTTTCTGATACTCGGACCTCTGTGGCTATCGAGTTGCAATGCCGATAGCCACAGAGGCATTGTCTACACGCGGGACCAGCTGATCGCGCTAGCGCGTCCGCCTCTACTCACTGGAGAGAAGCCATCGGTGCCGGAGGAGCTGAGGAGGAGAAGCCGAGGCTGTAGGGCTGGTGCGACGCGAAAGGCGAAGAGAAGGAGATTTAAACCCTACCTTCCTTCGATCATCATGGGAAATGTGCGGTCCTTAGCGAACAAGATGGACGAACTGGGAGCATTGGTGAGAAGCCAGAGGGAGTATCGTGAATGCAGTATCATGTGTTTCACCGAGACGTGGCTGCAGGAACTTATTCCGGACTCGAACGTTACCATCGGCGGCTTTCAGACGGTGCGGGCGGACAGAAATACCGAAAGCGGTAAGAGGAAAGGAGGGGGGCTCGCGGTGCTTGTAAACAACAGATGGTGTAATCCTGGACATATTCATGTTAAGGAGCGCGTCTGTAACCCGGACATTGAACTGGTAGCCGTAGGACTGCGTCCGTACTATCTGCCGCGGGAGTTTACATGCGCCATCTTTGTTGTTGTTTACATTCCACCTACGGCAAATGCAGAGGTAGCGTGTGACGTCATAAACACAGTCACAGCCAGGCTACAAACAAAGCACCCAAGCGCTTTTATAGCTATTTCAGGAGACTTTAACCACGTATCTATTTCCACCACTCTGCCTACTTTCCACCAGTTTGTTAAGTGCCCGACCAGGGAAAACAAAACACTGGACTTATTATATGCCAATGCTAAGGATGCATATAGTTCCACAGCCCTTCCCCCCCTTGGCAGATCAGATCACAATCTTGTCTTGCTTACACCACTATACAAGCCTATTGTCCAGCGCCAACCTGTGACCATGAGGACCGTGAGGAGATGGTCTCAGGAGGCTATGGAGGATCTACGTGGTGCTTTGGAGGCCACCAACTGGGATGTGCTGTGCGAACCACATGGGGAGGACATAGACAGCATGGTGGACTGTGTCACTGACTATATTAACTTCTGCGTAGACAACACCATCCCCACCAAAGACGTACACTGCTTTTCAAATAACAAACCCTGGATCACCAGCGACCTGAAGGCTCTTCTGAATGACAAGAAGAGAGCCTTTAGGAGGGGAGATAAGGAAGAGGTCAAGCGTGTACAGAGGGAGCTAAAGCAGAAGTTAAGAGAGAGCAAGGATGCCTACAGGAGGAAGGTAGAGGACAAGCTGCAAAGGAATAGGGTGAGAGATGTATGGAGCAGCATGAGAGAGATCACTGGCTTCAAACAGGCTGGGGTTGCAACAGAAGGGAACCTGGAGATGGCCAACAAGTTGAACCAGTTCTTTAACAGGTTTGATTCTGGGTCCTCTGTGGCGCAACACCCATCCCCCCACAGCCACACGCTCCCTAACCCTTCACAGCTGCAACTGCCCAACACCTCCTCCATCCCCCCACAAACATGGCCGCCTACAGCTACAACCCCCGACGGCTGCTCACCCACCCATCCCCCACAGCTGCCACTCTCCAACACCTCTGCCATTAACACCTCCGGCACTGAAAGCACTATGAGCATCATCCCCCGGGCCAGGCTGACCATCACAGCTGACCAGGTGAAGAAGGAGCTGAAGAGGCTGCACGGGGGTAAGGCCACAGGACCAGATAACATCTGTCCCAGAGTTCTGAGGGCCTGTGCTGATCAGCTGAGCGGAGTGCTCCAGCGACTGTTCAACCTGAGCCTGCGCTTGGAGAGAGTCCCGGTGCTCTGGAAGACATCATGCCTGGTCCCGGTACCAAAGAAAGGGCGCCCCTCTGTCCTCAACGACTACAGACCAGTTGCACTGACTTCTCACATCATGAAGACACTGGAGAGACTGGTCTTATCCCACCTGAGACCCATGGTCAGCTCATCACTGGACACCCTACAGTTTGCCTACCAGCCCAGTGTTGGTGTGGAGGATGCGATCATCTACATGCTGCAAAGGGCCTACTCACACCTGGACAGGGCTGGCAACACTGTAAGGATCATGTTTTTCGACTTCTCCAGTGCCTTCAATACCATCCAGCCCTTACTTCTAAGGAGGAAGCTGGAGGAGATGCAAGTCGATGCCTCCATGACCTCGTGGATCACTGACTACCTGACGGGCAGACCACAGTCTGTGAGACTTCAGAACTGCGTGTCTGAACTGGTAGTGAGTAACACAGGGGCACCTCAAGGGACAGTTCTTTCTCCATTCCTCTTCACCCTCTATACTTCGGACTTTAAGTACAACTCAAAGTCATGCCACCTGCAAAAGTTCTCAGATGACTCTGCGATTGTGGGGTGTATCAAGGGTGAGCAGGAGGAGGAGTACAGAGGACTGGTCAGCAGCTTTGTGGAGTGGTGTGGGGTGAACCACTTGGAACTGAATGTTACAAAGACAAAGGAACTGGTGGTAGATTTCAGGAGGAAAAAGGTCAAACCTACTCCTGTCTACATCCATGGGAGTGGCGTGGAGATGGTGGACTCGTACAAGTACCTGGGAGTGCACATCGACGATAGACTGGAATGGTCTAAGAACATCGAGGCCATCTATAAGAACGGACAGAGCCGACTTTACTTCTTGAGGAGGCTCAGGTCCTTCAATGTGTGTAGTAAGATGCTACACATGTTTTATCAGTCGGTGGTAGCGAGTGCCATTTTCTACGCAGTGGTGTGCTGGGGCTCTGGGATTAGAGCAGTAGATTCCAAAAGGCTGAACAAGCTCATCAGGAGAGCGAGCTCTGTCATTGGGTCTGACCTGGACCCCTTGGAGGTAGTGGCTGAGAGGAGAATGATGTCCAAACTGGAGGCCATCATGGACAACTTCTCCCATCCCCTCTATGACAGGCTTGCAGGAATGAAGAGCATGTTCAGCAATAGACTGATTCACCCACGGTGCGACAGGGAGCGCTACAGGAGGTCATTCTTGCCGTCTGCCATAAGACTGTACAACGCATCCACCTTGCGTCTTGGCAGAGGCAACAGCGACAGTGACCTGTTTCTGGACTAAACGCATATACACATATACTGCTACATCTGTTCTCTTTCTTTTTCTTTTTCTTTTTCCCGTTTACAACCACTTTTGTGCAATATATGCCAGGGACCTGTGCAATACATTTATATTTATATTTATATCTATGGTTACATCTATATTTATATTCATACGTGTGATACGATTTTCTGTGTACTGTTCTGTTCTAGTTTCCTCTTGTGTGTCCGGACTGTGAGTAACTCTTGTATTGTATTGTATGTATTGTACTATTAGTATATAATTCGTTACACTGTGGCTGTGTTGTGTGTGTTAAGCTGCTGTTGCACTGCAATTTCCCTCACGGGATCAATAAAGTATCTATCTATCTATCTATGAAGAGGTCACCCAAAAGCTCAAAACGTACAGCATTCTTGCGGGATCCAAAGGTTGCCATCTCAAACTGCAAAACAAACACTGCTTCCACAAAACAAGAAAACAATCCAACTACTCCAACTACAGGCTGATCAAGGTATCTCCCCTGCCAGGTAAGCCGAGAGCCACAGGCGATGAGCCCGGAGCTGAACGGGCCCCACTGGCTCGTTTGTAAGGCCAGGTGCATTACCAACCACGACCGGCAGGGCAGAGGCCTTGAAGGCGGCCTGGGCTCCTGCAGCTGTCCAGCCACGCACTCTGGTTTCTCTTCATCTCGTACAAATCTTTTGCCTTTTACTAAAGATTTCCATGGAGAGGAGCATGAATGAGTTCCATACAATTTTTGTGCTTCCCTGCCTTCGGGTGGGGCGCAGCTGGGCTGGTCAAAGAGAGAAAACAAAACCGCTCACAATCGCTCTTATTACGGCGACTGTGGCCGTCTGCTCTGCGAGTCCTCGGTCTCCGCCTGTCTGATTGGCGCTCTTTTCTTTGGGAGGCGGGAAGTGTCCGGCCGCAAATATGAAGCGTTACAGCAACGACATGCCATGAGACGATTGACAACGATTTCCATAGGATCCCCGCGGTTGCCTGGCAACCGTCAGCTTTGCGCAGTGGCAGTATCGTAGCCTGTGAGGTTTAGCCGAGGCGCGATTATTGCTAGTTGAAAACTTTTCCCAATACCCCGCTTCCGCCGGTTTGCAATACAATCGGCGAAAGCAATTTTTGACAGTCTCGTCAGAGACTGAGCAAGGTGTTTAAAGACAGATTTTGTCATGGTAACATCATGGTAGAAAGAAACAAGCTTGTTACGTCTCAACAGAAACGCTCTTTAGCTCTTTCAGCGTTATGCAGAGAACAGCGTCTGTCGAGATCACTTTTGAGTCAGCGCGAAACGCCGTGTGCTGTCAGTTTGATTTCATATTGCTCATAGCGGCGCCCGGCCTTTGTCTGTCAAACGTTAGGTTGCGCTTCTTCATGCTGCATCGTCGGCATGAGTGGAGCTTTTTAAACGTCTGTACTTACTGCGCCCCATAAGAAATTGTTTGTCCCCGTTCAAAAGAGATTGTGCGATGTCCTGCAGCGTTCGCAAAGCAAACCTTTGACAGTTTGAAAAGAGGAATTTATTCTGCTTCCTGTGCGTGCAGTAGTTACAAAGTTGAACGTCTTTACACGATCTGCTGCAGTTTTCAGTGGGCGGGCTTTGTCAGATGGCTTGGAAAAACGCACTGTGTTTCGGCTCGGGAAACATCATGAGCAGTGTCCTGCATGTTTTCTGTGTATAGCTGTCTTTTAACGCATACAGAATTCATTCGAAATCATTGATTTCTCCAATTAACAAAGGTCCCTTTTTGAACCTGCCAGAAGCATTCTTTCAATGTAACAGATTTACTCCGAGGAAAGGCAGCATGACATTGAGAGTAGCTCAAGCTTTCAGCACCCGTATCGGACTGCGTGTATGCAGACACCGCTCAGAATCCCCTGTAAGATTCTCCCTCAGTTCCGTTGTGCAGTGCTTTACCTCTTTCAAAAGGCTTCACTTTCCTAGTCACATTCCAATGCTCATCGAACCCGGGCTGTTTCCTCCAGCGGTATAGTATTGCAGTGAGACAGCACGATGCCTGCAAGACTATGTCACGCTAAACGCCACAGATTGTGTTTGTCCCTTCGTGTCAGTCGTCCTGCAGCCACGGGAAGTGGGACACAAACATGCTGCAATGCTTTCAGGACGTTAGGATTTGTTTGTGCAACATCCGAGAAGAGTACTTGTGGCTTGAATGTGAACTGTACGTGCCCACCCCCTTTCCTCTGTAGTGCATGAGTTCCTCCCGGCATGCCCTTCGTCATTGTTCTGTCATCTTGTATTTAAAGGGTTGTATTTCTGCTGCTGAAAATAAGCAACGGTTTTCTCACAACGCCCTTTGTTCCCGACGGAGCCCTTGTCTGTCATGACATTCTTCAAAACCTCAAGCTAGAAGAAGACGACAAATATGAAGCGTTACAGCAACGACATGCCATGAGACGATTGATGACGATTTCCATAGGATCCCCGCGGTTGCCTGGCAACCGTCAGCTTTGCGCATTGGCAGTATCGTAGCCTGTGAGGTTTAGCCGAGGCGCGATTATTGCTAGTTGAAAACTTTTCCCAATACCCCGCTTCCGCCGGTTTGCAATACAATCGGCGAAAGCAATTTTTGACAGTCTCGTCAGAGCGTGACATAGTCTTGCAGGCATCGTGCTGTCTAACTGCAATACTATACCGCTGGAGGAAACAGCCCGGGTTCAATGAGCCTTGTAATGTGACTAGGAAAGTGAAGCCTTTTGAAAGAGGTAATGTCGACGCTTTTTTAACAGAGCACCAAAAAAGCGTCTTTTTTGAAGGCCTGGGTACTGAGCATTGGTGGTTCAGTGGTAGAATTCTCGCTTACCATGTGGGAGGCTCTGGTTCGATTCCCAGCCAAAGCAGTAGCTTTTGCAGCGAGCGGCTCCATCACTTGCATCCCCTTGCAACTCGCAACTGAAAACCCACTGAAGCAAAGCATTTGTTAGCCAGGTCAGTACCCGGATGAGGGTGAGCTACAGGGAAAAACAAAGTTTCCAGCTGGAAGCGGTGTTAATGGTGCCGGTGGGGGGGCGCTCACCCTGCATCACGCTTTCATGTATGCTATTGCAGACACCAACGTTGCCTAGATAGAAAACCGAAATAGCCGTGGGTTTGCTTGCTGGTCTGAAGGATCTCTCTTCGAATATCTATCATTTGTCAATGGAAGTAAAAAGCGCTGCAATCTCATACGTTCACAATCAAACTCGCAGCTGTTGTTCGACTTTATTTCTTGACTAATTACAACTGAGTGTCGCATGAGCAGTTACATAAACTTGTCTGGTATATTTGAACACAAATGCCGTTCTTCAATTAAAACTAACAGTACATTGTCAGGGACATTCAGTTCTATACAAACAAGAGACAGACAAGAGAATATTTCTACCGTTCATGTGGACTACGTGTTGACTTACTGATCGGAATAATTGAAAAGTTCGGGCTCATAGTCGATGCAGTGCGTGCTAATTAGAACAGCAACGCTGAGCTCTCAGCACCGTACTGAGCCCAGGTGTTTTTCTAAAGCTGTCAGGTGCAGTTCATTTACATGAAGGAAATCTCTTACTGGGTTCGATTACAATGCAGTAAGTAGCACAGACTACTTAGGGAGTAGCCCGATGCGTTTAAAAACGACCCGAGCCAGGCAGGAGTCGAACCTGCAATCTCCTGAGCCGTAGTCAGACGCGTTATCCATTGCGCCACTGGCCCTGGTGTGACACTGCAGGACTGTAACCCAGTGAGATCAGCACTGCAACTAGTAAAATATTACCCCCGGTCCATTCTTTTCCAAAAGTGAGAAACACCTGTTTTCTACATTTTGTCTGTTTTAAAACCATATCTCTTTAAACCAAACCAAGAGTTTGTCTTTTGCACTGATATTCTGATTCATTTCGATTTCAAAGAAAAAAAAACATTATCTTCCAAAGCATCATAAAATTGTCCATTCTTCCAGACTCTACTTCTCTCTTGTAGTAGTACAGCAGACCTTTCCAGGTGAGCAGATCACAGAGTCCGAAATATGCTTCCTCCATCAAGCAAAGTACCTGAACATGACTCTGTCTTCATAAAAGCGCCCCTGTAATAAAGAAATTAAATCCGAAATCAAGAGGGCAGTTGCCTACTGAAGTTCAAGAAGTCATCAATTTTAACCTAGCAACACATTAAGGGCTGCATCTATAGAAGTACGATTCTAGAAATGCTCACCAGATTACGTTTTAAGAAGGAACTGCGCCTCAGGTTCCGCCGAGATCTTAACTTGGATGGCAGGATTCAGAGTCCGGAGTGCGGACTGATGGCGCACGGAGGGTCCACATACTGTGGATCCCTCAGTTTTCTTCCGCGTGTTTAAACCGCCAGCGTGTGACTCCCCTGTCCCCGTGACCTCATTGCTCTGCTCTCGCCTCTGTGCAGCTGAGCCTGACTCATGGTAAAGTGGAAAAAAATATGCCCTCAACGTGAGATTTACTCTGGATCGAGGATAGATGTCACCTTTTTATCGTTGAACAGGATGTATGTGATGTGGCGACTAGGTTCAATTTTGTATCCTTTTAAAAGATTAAGGACTGCGGTGAGCGTGATTTACCACCGTTTCAGCTAAGAACCCGACGTGAGCACCGTTTAAGCTGCATAGACTCGGTCGTTTAACTCTTCTCCATTAGCAGGGTTAAGGTTAAAGAAAAAAAACATTGCTGACTTCTTTTTTTTTGCCAGCCGCTAGCGCTGATTAGCAATGTTTGTATTTCATGTTTTGCAAGTTCCATCCATTTTAAGAAAAACAAGTCGCGTTAAAGACAGGAAATGAATACTTGCATCTAATTAAGTCTAGCCATAGGCGGTTGTCTGTAAGGACCAGTTCTGTTCGAGAAGACAGAACAAAGAAGGCACCACTGGGATTCGGACCCAGGATCTCCTGTTTAAGAGACAAGCGCTTTAACCAACTAAGCCACGGTGCCCCGGGAGTCTTGTCCTTTTGCAGCCACTTGGACACACCACTCAGACACATCTGCATTCGGTGTGTGCTCCGCCTGCTCGCTGAGCAAGTTGCCACCTTTACATACAATAGCAACATCGACACCAAGAGAAAGGATGACAAATGGCTTTTATCTGGAACTTTTCATGTCCAAGGAGCTCAATGTGCTTTCTGTGTACAACAGGGCCACTGAACTCCACACTGGCCACTGAACCACAGCAGTGGCTTGCTGGCTTGACATCTCCCAAGGAAAATGTTGAAATCGCATGTGGAACAGGAAAAGGACCCTCGAGTACGAGGGAAAAAAAAGAAAAAGATCATCTGGAGCGCGCCAACCCATGTCTGGACAGCTCAGTTTTGTCGACGAGGTGGCTGAGTGGTTAAGGCGATGGACTGCTAATCCATTGTGCTCTGCACGCATGGGTTTGAGTCCCATCTTCGTTGCTCTCTACGTGTGCCCGTTCGACGTTGGCCCTCCCTTTGTTTGCTCCAGTACTAGAGCCTTACATTTTCTAGCGGTGGCTGAACATGGTATAGTAAGCTAACGTCGGTATCGAGCAGTGGCAGTAACAGTATTTACGTGCCGCTGCTGCCAAGTGGCTCTGGGTTGAGACCGCGTTTTCACTTACTTGCAGCACAAACGGAGAAAGCGATTTTTGACAGTCTCTCGAGAGACTGCGCTAGGTGTTTAGGGATAGACTTTGTCAGTTCCCCCTGGGATGATGGCCTCTCAAATAGTTTGTGATTCCTCTAGACGTTTATACAGTAGAAGCCTGCTTCGTGGCTTAAATCCAAGCTAAGGAAACGAGTTAGAGGTCTGATGCAGAACTGCGAATTCAATGAAGGGGAACACTACAGTACATTGCGCTGTATGTTGAGGAAAGCTGCCCCCTTCTGTTCCTTGTCGACCGAACAGAGGACTGTAAAGGATACCGCCAAGAAACTTTAGGATGTTGGTTGGAATCCAGCTCCAAAGAAGCCCCTTTGGGTGTTATGTCATCAAAAAGTAAGAACAGAGAATCTCCCTTTGATCAAAAGCGCAACAGAACTGTTTTCCGTGGAGCAGGTTTCAGATCCGTAGACCTGTTTTATTTGTAGGGCAGGGCGCATTCCCTGCACTGCACTTTCAAAAGCATTTACATTCGTGTTAGACGCAAGAATTGCCTTTGATTTGCGTGCTTACGAACGCCATGGAAAACGAAACAAAACAAAAGCCCTCAGCTCCTGCACTTGATTATAATGCTTTTTTTTATTTTTATTAAACATGTAGAATTTACAAATACAAATACAACAAGAGGATCAGAGTCATGTACAAGAGAAAAAAAACGCAGCAGAAAAAAAAAACATTTAACTACCAGAGGTAATTAAGTAATTATGTGATCAAATTGTATATTTTACATGTATCATATTTTCCTTGCTTTAATATTTCTCAATTATAAACTTTAGTTTCAACATGCATGCGTTTCCTGTAAAAAAATAAAACTCAGCACAGTTTTTTACAAAACAAAAAAAACGTTTTTCTTTTAACAACATTTCGAGTACCTCTGGCATTCATGAAAAAGACATACACAAAAGCAAATAACTAACTCTAAGACTGTCTAAACTATTGAGTTTTTCAAAGAACCAGAACTATAACAGTCCTTAACACTTAACTACAGCATTCCAAACTAACACTAAAGAAACACTAGTATATACTGGTATAACAAATAAAACCAAACATAATCATTAACTGAGCAGTCACTGAGAGCAAATCTCCTTCCCGTCCACAAAGGCCCTCGCTCCCACAAAGTAGGCTCTCCTCCCCTCTCTTCTGGCAGCTTCAACCTGGGGCCACAGCTGGTTCCTGGTGCTCCTGCCCGCGGCAGACAGTTCCTCTGCAAACCTCAGTTTGTTCCCATTCAAATACTCATTCCCCCTCGCCGCTCGCCACAGCATGTCCCTCGCCGTCCTCTTGGTGAACTGTATTATAATCGATCTGGGGCGCACTTGCCCAGACATGTTCGCTCTCCCGAGCCTGTGAACAAAGTCAATGGCCGATATTACGTCCTCCTGGTCCGGCAGGGTCCTTTTACAGATACCCTTCACTGTTGCAACAAGGTCCTTATCACGTTCCTCTTTAACTCCAAATAATTTTAAATTCCATCGTCGACAGTATCTATCTACATCGTTCACTTTCAATTCAAGTTCTTTAATATGCTTTTCTTGTTCGGTATTTACTTGTTTAAGAACTTTTACTTCACTCTTTAAGTCTTCAACCTCTTTAAACACACAGTCCATGGACTTTTTAAGACTTTCGATTGCGACTGTATTAAATCGAATCATTTCCTTCAGCTCACCCATCATGTTAAAGATGTTGGTTTGGAGCTCCTCCAGCGTCAGGTCACCCCTTCCTCTCTTGGCCGCCGGGGTTTTCACAGGGGTGCTGGGCAGGGACTCCGGCTCTACCGTACGAGCGCATCTCCAGCACTCTTTCCACGTCCCCTCCAGCTGCTTCACTTTTCCCTGTAGTTCCATCGATTTTCTTGTAGTGCTATACATATACGATTGAGGTATCTTAGATTTCTCCTTCGAGGACCCAGCACTCTCTTTTCTTTTCCCAGTGTTACTCATATCGAAATTCTTAAACCTAAAAAAAATCGTTTTTTTTTCTTTCAATTATAACTGAAGTTTAAACAAGTAGTGTTAAGTCTTTATTTTTCTGTAGTCAAAAAAAGCAAAAATTAACATTCAGGTCATGAAAAACTCAAAAAAACTCCTCAACCACTAAACTTTACCTCCCACCTGAGCGCCATCTTGAACGCCCCTACCACCAGAGAATGCTCACGATTTCGGAAGCTGTCTCCGGGACGTGCTGATTCCACACATCCTGAATAAATCATGATATAGTTAGTTGCTGTAGCTAGACGTTTAAATGAGTTTCATGGCCAGATGGACTGTTTCCTCCAGCGGTATAGTATTGCAGTGAGACAGCACGATGCCTGCAAGACTATGTCACGCTAAACGCCACAGATTGTGTTTGTCCGTTCGTGTCAGTCGTCCTGCAGCCACGGGAAGTGGGACACAAACATGCTGCAATGCTTTCAAGACGTTAGGATTTGTTTGTGCAACATCCGAGAAGAGTACTTGTGGCTTGAATGTGAACTGTACGTGCCCGCCCCCTTTCCTCTGTAGTGCATGAGTTCCTCCCGGCATGCCCTTCGTCATTGTTCTGTCATCTTGTATTTAAAGGGTTGTATTTCTGCTGCTGAAAATAAGCAACGGTTTTCTCACAACGCCCTTTGTTCCCGACGGAGCCCTTGTCTGTCATGAAATTCTTCAAAACCTCAAGCTAGATGAAGAAGAGGACAAATATGAAGCGTTACAGCAACGACATGCCATGAGACGATCGATAACGATTTCCATAGGATCCCCGCGGTTGCCTGGCAACCATCAGCTTTGCGCAGTGGCAGTATCGTAGCCTGTGAGGTTTAGCCGAGGCGCGATTATTGCTAGTTGAAAACTTTTCCCAATACCCCGCTTCCGCCGGTTTGCAATACAATCGGCGAAAGCAATTTTTGACAGTCTCGTCAGAGACTGAGCAAGGTGTTTAAAGACAGATTTTGTCATGGTGACATCATGGTAAAAAGAAACGAGCTTGTTACGTCTCAACAGAAACGCTCTTTAGCTCTTTCAGCGTTATGCAGAGAACAGCGTCTGTCGAGATCACTTTTGAGTAAGCGCGAAACGCTGTGTGCTGTCAGTTTGATTTCATATTGCTCGTAGCGGCGCCCGGCCTTTGTCTGTCAAACGTTAGGTTGCGCTTCTTCATGCTGCATCGTCGGCATGAGTGGAGCTTTTTAATCTTCTGTACTTACTGCGCCCCATAAGAAATCGTTTGTCCCCGTTCAAAAGAGATTGTGCGATGTCCTGCAGCGTTCGCAAAGCAAACCTTTGACAGTTTGAAAAGAGGAATTTATTCTGCTTCCTGTGCGTGCAGTAATTACAAAGTTGAACGTCTTTACACGATCTGCTGCAGTTTTCAGTGGGCGGGCTTTGTCAAATGGCTTGGAAAAACGCACTGTGTTTCGGCTCGGGAAACATCATGAGCAGTGTCAGCACAGAGAGGACCATTGTCGTGAGGCTGGTTAGCTCAGTTGGTTAGAGTGTGGTGCTAATAACGCCAAGGTCGTGGGTTCGAGCCCCGTACGGGCCAGGTCCTTTTCTCCCCTCTTACCAAAGCTGTTAGGTTCCTTTCCGTGGTGAGATGGGTTGTCATGCAACGCTGCCACATAGTGCCGACAGACAAGAGTGTTGCGGGAGAAGAGAAAAGTGTTTGATGATTTAAGAGTGTCTTAGGTGGAGCCAAAATCAAGTGTCACAAATGCAAGTGGGAGGATTTCCAATGTTTAATATGGTAAAAATAAGCAGAAGTTATCTGCCGGTCCGGCACAGTCTGCTATGCTTTTGTCATATACTGTAAAGTGGTGTGGAACTGGGTGTCGAACTGGAGCCTCACCATTTGCATATGTGAGGCTCCAGTTATACATCGAGTGTCACGTTAAATGACAAAAATCAAGAGAGTTAAAGCAGCTGGAGAGGTTTTCTTACAACTTTTGAGCTGACACAGTTTTGGAAAATGTTTCCTTCACGCTGCACTGTACAACATAGGCAGCCAAGAGTCTCCAAAACAAAACAGAATTGACAGATAGGAGAAAATTCCCACTCGTCCTGAAGTTCCCAAAATCAAGCACTGAGCATAAACAAAGTGTCTAAGTAGCGTGGGAATGCTAACCCTAACCCTAGCTGGAGTTTGAGCAATCCAGCACTGAGCGTAAAAAGATGAGTCAAAGTAATGTCTAATCTGATTATTTTCCTTAGAGCTGGTTCAGAGTTTGCTCAAGAATTTCCCTTTCACAGATGCGCAAAGAAGAATGTTGGGGGTGCACGCTTCAAGGTGCCTTACAGCTGTAGGGAGTGATTCGAGACGATTCGTGGCGTGTGCTCGTTCCCATATACCGTACACCGGGGGTGCAGTGCTAGGATGACGTACAATACCGCTTGGGCACGTAATGGCGTTATTTGCAAGTGCGGGACGTGAGGGTTTTTGTTTGTTCGTTGTTTTGCTCTGCTTTGCTTTGTTTTGCTTTCCATCGCGTTGGTAAGAGCGTAAATAAAAAGGCGATTCCTGCGTCTACCACTAATGTAAGAGCTATTTCAAGTGCGGCGTGTTGCGGCTTTTCAAATGCTCAACAGGATGACTTCGCATGCACGCGTGCTTTCATGAAGTCGTGTGTGCAACCATGTCTGCTTACGTGCAAACGGGCGTGGTTTCATGTATGCAAAAAACTTTCCTGGGCTCTTCTGAAGCACATAAAATTATTTGGAGATATAAATTAGGCTCTAGAATTGATAACTTTTTTTTCATTTTTGGCATTTTTCATCATTTTTCAGAAAGTGGTTGCAAGCCCGATATCATGCGAAGAAACTTCAGGATTCGGGGATCAGTCAATGGATTTTAAAACACATCCTAAATACAGTGTTCCTGCACCTTTGACCTCATCCAGAATGTATCGTTTTTTGAAAGGGATTGCTGTCAGAATGCACAACTGAATCCCAAACAGAATCTCTAGTCAAATATGATCATTTGTGAAACAGGCAAATGAGTCTCTCAGGTGCCCATTGCTCATTTTCAGACACATTTATGCAATACTTTCACCATGCGTTGAGCAATAGGGATTAAAGATACCAGAGGTAAGGTTTAAAAGTGATTCTGAGGTGGAATAGATCAGCGATACAGCTAGGCATCTGAAATGCGGGGTTTGAGAGCCCTTCAGGGAACACCGTACCCTAAAGGTACCAGAAGTCCACTAGTATAAGCATTAAGTCACTGTCACCCCTGTTACAATGTGATTGCTACATATCTTCATTTCTTTGGTTTTTAAGGAGTAAGAGTGCAGGGGGTCTAAATCTGCGATCCAGTGTGTTGAAGTATTTCACAACACTACCTGTAGCCCGTCTGGAAATAAATCCTCATTCTGATTATTGACCTGGGCATGTACCAAAAAATCAGTGAGCATATATATATATATATCACTGTGTTGAAGCTAAAGACCTGTATGTAATAATATGATGCTAAAATGTTATTTTCACATATATTAATGTAATAAATGATTGCTTATGCTTTATAAACAAATCTTATTAAAATAAAAGCTTAAGTTTTGTATTTATCTTGTACCATAGAACATGATTTTCTTTGTATTTCATGCCCACAAAGTGTCAAAATGACGCACTACATGATATAAGGAAGATTATCACATGCATATCGGTATTATCTTTCTCATTAATATGCATTCCTTTCATTACCTTTTAATTTTTAAAATGAACTCAAATTGTGTATAATGTTATAATTTAAGTAGAATAGGTTCTAATAATATAATGATAAAGTGTGTTGCACTACTTCACTACTTCACTGCTCTATGCCGTCTGGAAATAAATCCTCAGACTGCTTACTGCCCAGGGCATGTACCAATAAATTACAGGAGCACATCTATATATCACTGCGTTGAAGCAGGAGACACAATCACTGCAAACATCCTAAATACAGCGTTTCAGCACCTTTGACCTCATCCAGAACGTATCATTTCTTGAAAGGGATTGCTGTCCGAATGCACAGCTGAATCCCAAACAGAATCTCTAGTAAAATACGATCATTTGTGAAACAGGCAAATGACTGTCATTCCTCATTGTCAGACACGTATGCAATGCTTTCACCGTGCATTGAGCAATAGGGATTAAAGACGCCACAGGTAAGGTTAGAAGTCATTCTGACTATATTCTAAAATATTGGACTCATATTCTTATGATGGCAGACATGATGCTGCTTTTAAAACCGGGGTTAATGGACATTATATGACTGTCAATTCTGTTTTGTTTTGGAGACTCTTGGCTGCCTATGTGGTACAGTGCAGCGTGAAGGAAACATTTTCCAAAACTGTGTCAGCTCAAAAGTTGTAAGAAAACCTCTCCAGCTGCTTTAACTCTCTTCATTTTTGTCATTTAATGTAACACTACCAGTTCGACACCACTTTACAGTATATGACAAAAGCATGGCAGACTGTGCCGGACCGGTAGATAACTTCAGCTTATTTTTACCATATTAAACAATGGAAATCCAACCACTTGCATTTGTGACACTTTATTTCTGCTGCACCTAAGACACTCTTAAATCTTCAAACACATTTCTCTTCTCCCGCAACACTCTTGTCTGTCACTATGCTGTGGCATTGGGACCAACACAGACCTCAGGGTGAGCGTTAAGGGTGATGTCAGGGTGAGCGCACCATTAACACCGCTTCCAGCTGGAAGCTTTGTTTTTCCCTGTAGCTCACCCTCATCCGGGTACTGACCTGGCTCACACCTGCTTAGCTTCAGTAGGTTTTCAGTTGCGAGTTGCAAGTGATGGAGCCGCTCGCCGCAAAAGCCACTACATTGGCCGGGAATCGAACCCGAGCCTCCCGCGTGGTAGGCGAGAATTCTACCACTGAACCACCAATGCTCAGTGCCTGGGCCTTCAAAAAAGACGCTTTTTTGGTGCTCTGTGCAAAACGCGTCGACATCTGCTTCCAGCTGCAAAATGCCATTCGCGGACGCTGAAGAACTTATTTCCAAGGCAGCGGGTACAAGCGATTGGGCGTTTTAAAACCACCAGGAACAGCAAAGAGGCGCGCTTCTTTGCTTGCGCCGAAACACACCGACTGGAGGCGGATAACGTAGTCGGCAGGATTCGAACCTGCGCGGGGAGACCCCAATGGATTTCTAGTCCATCGCCTTAACCACTCGGCCACGACTACAGCAAGCCCCACTGCCGCTGCGTTCTTGCTACAATCTTACCTGGAACGCGAGGCGCCGGCGGAAGCCTATTTCAAAGTCGTTCTCTGTTTCAAAAAAACATTTCCAAAATACAAGCCTTGCAGACAGACACGCCTCAGAGGACTTAAGGGTGGCTTCATGTCGGAATGATAAAGTCTCCCCGTCCGGACATGAAAATGCCACTTTGTTACACACAAAAAAAGAATCAACAACAGAGAAATGCCCACAAGCATTTGAAAAGCCGCACCACGTCGCACTTGAAATAGCTCTTACATTAGTGGTAGACGCAGGAATCGCCTTTTTATTTACGCTCTTACCAACGCGATGGAAAGCAAAACAAAGCAAAGCAGAGCAAAACAAAACGAACAAACGAAAACCTTGCGTATAACGCCGTTACGTGCCCAAGCGGTATTGTACATCATCCTAGCACTGCACCCCGGGGCGTACGGTATATGGGAACGAGCACACGCCACGAATCGTCTCGAATCACTCCCTACAGCTGTAAGGCGCCTTGAAGCGTGCACCCCCAACATTCTTCTTTGCGCATGTGTGAAAGGTAAACTCTTGAGCAGACTCTGAACCAGCTCTAAGGAAACTAATCCGATTAGACGTTACTTTGACTCATCTTTTTACGCTCAGTGCTGGATTGCTCAAACTCCAGCTAGGGTTAGGGTTAGCATTCCCACGCTACTTAGACACTTTGTTTACGCTCAGTGCTGGATTTTGGGAACTTCAGGATGAGTGGGAATTTTCTCCTATCTGTCAATTCTGTTTTGTTTTGGAGACTCTTGGCTGCCTATGTTGTACAGTGCAGCGTGAAGGAAACATTTTCCAAAACTGTGTCAGCTCAAAAGTTGTAAGAAAACCTCTCCAGCTGCTTTAACTCTCTTCATTTTTGTCATTTAATGTGACACTCGATGTATAACTGGAGCCTCACATATGCAAATGGTGAGGCTCCAGTTCGACACCCAGTTCGACACCACTTTACAGTATATGACAAAAGCATGGCAGACTGTGCCGGACCGGCAGATAACTTCCGCTTATTTTTACCATATTAAACATTGGAAATCCTCCCACTTGTATTTGTGACACTTGATTTTGGCTCCACCTAAGACACTCTTAAATCTTCAAACACTTTTCTCCCGCAACACTCTTGTCTGTCGGCACTATGTGGCAGCGTTGCATGACAACCCCTCTCACCACGGAAAGGAACCTAACAGCTTTGGTAAGAGAGGAGAAAAGGAACTGGCCAGTACGGGGCTCGAACCCGTGACCTTGGCGTTATTAGCACCACGCTCGAACCAACTGAGCTAACCGGCCTCACAACAGCGCTCCTCTCTGTGCTGCAAAAAATCGAACTCAGGGAATTTCTTTTGTCCTCCTTTGAATAGAAAGCCGTGTAATTCAGTGTACGGGCTTTCTCGTGCAGTTTCATGGTTCTTGTAACCCAAATCCTACACTG
>NW_028291668.1:530000-542500 GCF_059453375.1 Lepisosteus platostomus
GTGGTCATTAAAAATGACCACCAAAACCTTTGACAAAAGCTCTTGGTAATTGATGGTCTTCAATAATGCTTCTCCTTTAGGTACATTTTAAATCAGCTGAAAAATGCTGTGAAATGGGGGGGCACTTCAGGCCAGTGTAGGATTTGGGTTACAAGAACCATGAAACTGCACGAGAAAGCCCGTACACTGAATTACACGGCTTTCTATTCAAAGGAGGACAAAAGAAATTCCCTGAGTTTGATTTTTTGCAGCACAGAGAGGAGCACTGTCATGAGGCCGGTTAGCTCAGTTGGTTAGAGCGTGGTACTAATAACGCCAAGGTCGCGGGTTCGATCCCCGTACGGGCCAGGTCCTTTTCTCCTCTCTTACCAAAGCTGTTAGGTTCCTTTCCGTGGTGAAATGGGTTGTCATGCAATGCTGCCACACAGTGCCGACAGACAAGAGTGTTGCGGGAGAAGAGAAAAGTGTTTGAAGATTTAAGAGTGTCTTAGGTGGAGCCAAAATCAAGTGTCACAAATGCAAGTGGGAGGATTTCCAATGTTTAATATGGTAAAAATAAGCGGACATTATCTGCCGGTCCGGCACAGTCTGCCATGCTTTTGTCATATACTGTAAAGTGGTGTCGAACTGGAGCCTCACCATTTGCATATGTGAGGCTCCTGTTATACATCGATTGTCACATTAAATGACAAAAATGAAGAGAGTTAAAGCAGCTGGAGAGGTTTTCTTACAACTTTTGAGCTGACACAGTTTTGGAAAATGTTTCATTCACGCTGCACTGTACAACATAGGCAGCCAAGAGTCTCCAAAACAAAACAGAATTGACAGATAGGAGAAAATTCCCACTCGTCCTGAAGTTCCAAAAATCCAGCACTGAGCGTAAACAAAGTGTCTAAATAGTGTGGGAATGTTAAACCTAACCCTAGCTGGAGTTTGAGCAATCCAGCACTGAGAGTAAAAAGATGAGTCAAAGTAACATCTAATCAGATTAGTTTCCTTAGAGCTGGTTCAGAGTTTGCTCAAGAGTTTACCTTTCACAGATGCGCAAAGAAGAATGTTGGGGGTGCACGCTTCAAGGCGCCTTACAGCTGTAGGGAGTGATTCGAGACGATTCGTGGCGTGTGCTCGTTCCCATATACCTTACGCCCCAGGGTGCAGTGCTAGGATGACGTACAATACCGCTTGGGCACGTAACAGCGTTATATGCAAGTGCGGGACGTGAGGGTTTTCGTTTGTTCGTTTTGTTTTGCTCTGCTTTGCTTTGTTTTGCTTTCCATCGCGTTGGTAAGAGCGTAAATAAAACGGCGATTCCTGCGTCTACCACTAATGTAAGAGCTATTTCAAGTGCGACGTGGTGCGGCTTTTCAAATGCTCAACAGGATGACTTCGCATGCACGTGTGCTTTCATGCAGTCGTGTGTGCAACCATGTCTGCTTATGTGCAAACGGGCGTGGTTTCATGTATGCAAAAAACTTTCCTGGGCTCTTCTGAAGCACATAAAATTATTTGGAGATATACATTTGTCTTGTTTTCCTCTTAGGCTCTAGAATTGATAACTTTTTTTTAGGATTCTAGCTTTCTCCCCTTGCAGGCATCGGGCACAGAGGACCTCATGGTTTTCCTAAAAATCTTTTTTTTTGTGTTCCTTGTTGTTCCAAACTTAATTTTAATCACTTTTAATTAGATATTTTATTAAAAATAGTGCAAAAAATGACTAATTTCACTAAAAATAATGTAATATAAAACTGATGTTTTTAACTTTATTGTAGTGTTTTAGAAACTACTATGTCTTCAAAAATTGTTATTTTTCATTCCTAGGAATGAAAGCAGTTGTTATATGATGTTTATTTTCAAATTTTGAAAAAATCAAAGGATTCTAGCTTTCTCCCCTTGCAGGCATCGGACACAGAGAACCTCATGGTTTTCCTAAAAATCATTCGTTATGTTCCCTGGTGTTCCAAACTTAGTTTTAATCAATTTTAATTTGTTATTATGTTAAAAACAGGGTAATAAGTTTCTAATTGGACTATAAATAATGTCATATTGTCTGCTATAAAACTGATGTTTTCAACTCCATTGTAGAGATTCTATAATCAACTAATAGAGAATTTAAATAAAAAAGGGCATAAGAAGACATTACCAACAACGACCACAAGATGGAGATATTGTCCAAAGAGGCAAGAAGGGCAAAGCCGCGATAAGGTAAAATCATTTTTTGAAAGAGATTGCTGTCAGAATGCACACCGTCTTACCACTGCAACATGGGGAATAGAGGGAAATGAACACACGCTACGAATCGTCTCAATCACTCCCTAGAGTCGTAAGGCACATTGAAGGGTGCACCCCCATCATTAATCGTTGGGCCTCTGTAAAAGGAAAGCTGTTGAGCAGTCTTTGAAACAGCTCGGATGAAACACTTGATTGCTTCCATGTGCATCTGGAGCCCACTTCTTATTTTCACTTCACGCCGCCCAAAGCATTTCTAAAACAGGAGATTCGCGTTTGGGAATGCGCCCTGCCCTACAAATAAAACAGGTCTACGGGTCTGAAACCTGCTCCACGGAAAACAGTTCTGTTGCGCTTTTGATCAAATGGAGATTCGCTGTTCTTACTTTTTGATGACATAACACCCAAAGGGGCTACTTTGGAGCTGGATTCCAACCAGCATCCTAAAGTTTCTTAGCGGTATCCTTTACAGTCCTCTGTTCGGTCGACAAGGAACAGTAGGGGGCAGCTTTCCTCACACATACAGTGCAATGTACTGTAGTGTTCCCCTTCATTGAATTCGCAGTTCTGCATCAGACCTCTAACTCGTTTCCTTAGCTTGGATTTAAGCCACGAAGCAGGCTTCTACTGTATAAACGTCTAGAGGAATCACAAACTATTTGAGAGGCCACCATCCCAGGGGGAACTGACAAAGTCTATCCCTAAACACCTAGCGCAGTCTCTCGAGAGACTGTCAAAAATCGCTTTCTCTGTTTGCGTTGCAAGTAAGTGAAAACGCGGTCTCAAACCAGAGCTACTTGGCAGCAGCGGCACGTAAATACCATTACTGTTACTGCTCGATACCGACGTTAGCCTACTATACCATGTTCAGCCACCGCTAGAAAATGTACAGCTCTAGAACCAGAGCAAACGACAGGATGGCCAATGCCAAACGGGCACACGTGTCAGACATGGAGAGCGACGAGGATGGGATTTGAACCCATGCGTGCAGAGCACAATGGATTAGCAGTCCATCGCCTTAACCACTCGGCCACCTCGTTGACAGAAGTGGGCTGTCCGGACATGGGTTGGCGCGCTCCAGATGATCTTTTTCTTTTTTTTCCCTCGTACTCGAGGGTCATTTTCCTGTTCCACATGCGATTTCAACATTTTCCTTGGGAGATGTCAAGCCAGCAAGCCACTGCTGTGGTTCAATGGCCAGTGTGGAGATCAGTGGCCCTGTTGTACACAGAAAGCACATCGAGCTCCTTGGACATGAAAAGTTCCAGATAAAAGCCATTTGTCACCCTTTCTCTTGGTGTTGATGTTGCTATTGTATGTAAAGGTGGCAACTTGCTCAGCGAGCAGGCGGAGCACACACCGAATGCAGATGTGTCTGAGTGGTGTGTCCAAGTGGCTGCAAAAGGACAGTGCTCCTGGGGCGCCGTGGCTTAGTTGCTTAAAGCGCCTGCCTAGTAAACAGGAGACCCTGGCTCTGAATCCCAGCGGTGCCTTTTTTGTTCTGTCTTCTCAAACAGAACTGGTCATTATGGACAACCGCCTACGGCTAGACTTAATTAAATGCAAGCATTCATTTCCTGTCTTGAACGACTTGTTTTTCTTAAAATGGATGCAACTTGCAAAACATGAAATACAAACCTTGCTAATCAGCGCTCGCGGCTGGCAAAAAAAAAAAGAGGTCAGCAATGTTTTTTTCTTTAACCTTAACCCTGCTAATGGAGAAGAGTTAAACGACCGAGTCTATGCAGCTTAAACGGTCCGCACGTCGGGTTCTTAGCTGAAAGGGTGGTAAATCACACTCACCCCAATCCTTAATCTTTTAAAGAGGATACAAAATTGAACCTAGTCGCCACATCACATACATCCTGTTCAACGATAAATAGGTAACATCTGTAGTGTGCTCTCTGAAGGCACTAGTTCTGTAGGATTTGGGATTTACTGAGACAATTATTCATTGTAGCAGTAAATCACAAAGTTGATTCTTTTGATGGCTTTAGAATCCAACCATGCGACATAACTCAAACAACGCACACACACAGGTACTAATACACGAGGATACATTTATTAATACATAGAATATGCATGTAAACCTAACAGATCTTATCGAGAGGGTTATCAGAATACAAAAGGTATATATTCAGTCAGTTACAAAGAGTTACATATATCAAGAGGACATACGTTCAGTATATCATTCATTTAGACCGTTTCGTAAATGAACTTGGTTATAACTTCTACACTAGATACTCAAAACAAGTACATAACTCTTAGGAATTAAATTGATATCAACTGGTTGGGATAACAATTGAATTCTCGAGCTGTCATGCAGTGAAGTTGAATACTCATCCAATCTCTGGGGATTCAGATCTCCTGCGGGCACAAAGCAGTTGCAGGCTTGTTGCTGTCTAATCCGCGCTCTCTGGCTCTATGCCAGGCTTTGCTGTTCAGCTTGCGACGGTGCTCTGGTGATGTTGACCTTGGGGTTGTAGACCACTTGGATGAGGCTCTCTCTTGGAATCTTGCAGACCTTTAGGCGCCAATGGATGACCATTGATCATGATAGCCAGGCTTAGCTAAGTGCATCCCCATTTGGGAGCTGTACCTTATCAAAAGAAAACATCTTTAAATCAGTCTGCATGAATAGCTTCTCTGTTACTGCACCACAGAGATGAAGAGGGAGATGGGGCCTCATTTGGGAAAGCACAGCAACACTTAATTCTGTCTTATTAATAAGCCTCGCCGCTACAGTACGTACAGTTATAATTCAATCTGAATTAAAAACTACATGTCCCAGTTACCATGGTGGTGCTTGTGATCATTGCGTTTAACCAACGAAACAGGGCGAAAAATCAGTCACATGACTTTGTGGCTGAGTTTAGAAAGCTTAACGTATCAGCAAGACAGCAAAGACATTTTTCCAAGAAAGTTTAGCCTTTGTCACTAATGAAACCGCTAAATAAAGACATAAATATGGAAATTGACAGTTAATTGACTTTTATATTTCTAAATATCACAACATGTTCGAATCCAAGTCATTTTTAATAACAATGGGTAAACTGGGTAAACTATCACAAAGCTTTAAAAAACTTAACATTTTTATTATCAACAAATTGTAAATACGATGTTTACATTGGCATTATTAATTTTTCACTTGAGTATATGGAGGATTGTGAGAGCAGACCCCCCCTCTTAGGCTACATTTTTAATAAGAAATGGAGGCTGTATGCGTTACAATATAAACATTTACTGTCAAACTTTAAATCAACAGTTGATTTAAAGACAATCTGTCAAAGTGCAATGAAACACAATATTGTTGTTGTTGTTGTTGTTATTGTTGTTTTTATCCTGTAAAGCGTTTTGAGAAGCCACCTTTAAAGGCGCTATATAAAGGCGCTGATTCTTATGGAATGTGTTTTCTTTCTTCTTTTTTTTCAGCATAGAATAAACCTGTTACAGTACTTGATTCTTATGGATGCCCGGTTCCGCCGGGGATTCAAAATAAAACATGGAATCACGTGTCTAAGGAAATAGCATTATAACTATATCCATGCACAAACAGTAGCATGTTACATTATTAATTTGGGTGTCTCCTCTTGCCAGAAAGCGCTAAATTGCATTTTGAGTGCGGTTTTTGACTTTTTTTAAATTACAACCCATACATAAGCTGATACTGTTTAGACTTTTAATTATTTTAAACTGTATTACAGCAGCACAATGTGCTTTTTCACGAAACCTAGAGTACTGAAATGTCTTGCGTTGTACAGCTTTTCAGCTAAATATATTTATCGCTTACACCTGACACTTGATGTGCCCGACAAAAACCAGTTGAACAGCTCTGTTGGAGGTTTGCAGATCAGATCAGATTCCCTTCCCCCCACAGAAAGACAGACTTATTAGTCGCTATTCACTGCGACAGCAGCTCCAATTTCAGGCGTAAGCGATAGATCCCAGTTTAGCCGATCTTGTTACAGCATGTTCCAGTTTACTCTTATTAACCATATTAATTTTAAGTGCTTAATGCCATTTTTTGACCACGCACGAATATTCTTATGTCCATACCTTTGCAAGGGAATCAGTGTGAATTGTAATACTAATTAAATAACCGCGGGCACTTTCCACCCCCTCTGACAGCAGGAACATAACCCATTCTCAGCTCAGCAGCTCATTACAATATAGGGTGTTCAAATCTTTTAGATAGATAGATAGATACTTTATTGATCCCGTGAGGGAAATTGCAGTGCAACAGCAGCTTAACACACACAACACAGCCACAGTGTAACGAATTATATACTAATAGTACAATACATACAATACAATACAAGAGTTACTCACAGTCCGGACACACAAGAGGAAACTAGAACAGAACAGTACACAGAAAATCGTATCACACGTATGAATATAAATATAGATGTAACCATAGATATAAATATAAATATAAATGTATTGCACAGGTCCCTGGCATATATTGCACAAAAGTGGTTGTAAACGGGAAAAAGAAAAAGAAAAAGAAAAAGAAAGAGAACAGATGTAGCAGTATATGTGTATATGCGTTTAGTCCAGAAACAGGTCACTGTCGCTGTTGCCTCTGCCAAGACGCAAGGTGGATGCGTTGTACAGTCTTATGGCAGACGGCAAGAATGACCTCCTGTAGCGCTCCCTGTCGCACCGTGGGTGAATCAGTCTATTGCTGAACGTGCTCTTCATTCCTGCAAGCCTGTCATAGAGGGGATGGGAGAAGTTGTCCATGATGGCCTCCAGTTTGGACATCATTCTCCTCTCAGCCACTACCTCCAAGGGGTCCAGGTCAGACCCAATGACAGAGCTCGCTCTCCTGATGAGCTTGTTCAGCCTTTTGGAATCTACTGCTCTAATCCCAGAGCCCCAGCACACCACTGCGTAGAAAATGGCACTCGCTACCACCGACTGATAAAACATGTGTAGCATCTTACTACACACATTGAAGGACCTGAGCCTCCTCAAGAAGTAAAGTCGGCTCTGTCCGTTCTTATAGATGGCCTCGATGTTCTTAGACCATTCCAG
Source organism: Lepisosteus platostomus (assembly GCF_059453375.1). Lineage (NCBI taxonomy): Eukaryota > Metazoa > Chordata > Actinopteri > Semionotiformes > Lepisosteidae > Lepisosteus > Lepisosteus platostomus. The sequence goes on from NW_028291668.1 coordinate 537,264, forward strand.
TCTATCGTCGATGTGCACTCCCAGGTACTTGTACGAGTCCACCATCTCCACGCCACTCCCATGGATGTAGACAGGAGTAGGTTTGACCTTTTTCCTCCTGAAATCTACCACCAGTTCCTTTGTCTTTGTAACATTCAGTTCCAAGTGGTTCACCCCACACCACTCCACAAAGCTGCTGACCAGTCCTCTGTACTCCTCCTCCTGCTCACCCTTGATACATCCCACAATCGCAGAGTCATCTGAGAACTTTTGCAGGTGGCATGACTTTGAGTTGTACTTAAAGTCCGAAGTATAGAGGGTGAAGAGGAATGGAGAAAGAACTGTCCCTTGAGGTGCCCCTGTGTTACTCACTACCAGTTCAGACACGCAGTTCTGAAGTCTCACAGACTGTGGTCTGCCCGTCAGGTAGTCAGTGATCCACGAGGTCATGGAGGCATCGACTTGCATCTCCTCCAGCTTCCTCCTTAGAAGTAAGGGCTGGATGGTATTGAAGGCACTGGAGAAGTCGAAAAACATGATCCTTACAGTGTTGCCAGCCCTGTCCAGGTGTGAGTAGGCCCTTTGCAGCATGTAGATGATCGCATCCTCCACACCAACACTGGGCTGGTAGGCAAACTGTAGGGTGTCCAGTGATGAGCTGACCATGGGTCTCAGGTGGGATAAGACCAGTCTCTCCAGTGTCTTCATGATGTGAGAAGTCAGTGCAACTGGTCTGTAGTCGTTGAGGACAGAGGGGCGCCCTTTCTTTGGTACCGGGACCAGGCATGATGTCTTCCAGAGCACCGGGACTCTCTCCAAGCGCAGGCTCAGGTTGAACAGTCGCTGGAGCACTCCGCTCAGCTGATCAGCACAGGCCCTCAGAACTCTGGGACAGATGTTATCTGGTCCTGTGGCCTTACCCCCGTGCAGCCTCTTCAGCTCCTTCTTCACCTGGTCAGCTGTGATGGTCAGCCTGGCCCGGGGGATGATGCTCATAGTGCTTTCAGTGCCGGAGGTGTTAATGGCGGAGGTGTTGGAGAGTGGCAGCTGTGGGGGATGGGTGGGTGAGCAGCCGTCGGGGGTTGTAGCTGTAGGCGGCCATGTTTGTGGGGGGATGGAGGAGGTGTTGGGCAGTTGCAGCTGTGAAGGGTTAGGGAGCGTGTGGCTGTGGGGGGATGGGTGTTGCGCCACAGAGGACCCAGAATCAAACCTTTTTGCTGCCTCAAAAAGCTTTAGAGAACTTAACATTTCTATTATCAACAAATTGTAAATACGACGTTTACATTGGCATTACTAATTTTTCACTTGAGTGTATGGAGGATTGTCAGCTGTCACTGAGAGCAGTTAATTAAATGTATTTTTTGATTCACAATCAGACAAATGCAACATAAATTGTTATCTTTGTCTTCTAAGTATATTAATAAACTTTCAGCATAGCTTTCTCCTAGTTTAGATTAATTTTTCTTGGGATTTTGGGATCAAACGTGGAAAGATTAGATTAGTAATCGTTTTTATTTTTTAAATACATTTTAGAAAAGTGTAATCTATACTTAAAAGCTGTATAAAAGCTGTATAAAAGACACTCGATATTAATGGAGTTTAGTTGATACTTTTTAAACTTTTAATTATTTTAAATTGTATTACAGCATTGTACACATGCTTAAAAGAGAAGAAAACGCAAGCCTTCTTCAGGTGTGAGGGCATTCTGCTCAGAATGAAACACTAAAATGTAATGTAGGCTCTGAATGGGTTCAATTATGATTTGGGCTTGATTAAGGTCGCTGCCTTTCATCCAAAATCTTGCTTGAATCCTTCTAAACTAAAAATTAGACATGAGCAGGGGCTCTGGTGAAATTTCTCTTTTTTTAATTTCTCTTTTTTTCTTGGAAAAATATCTTACCCGCTGCAATCCGGGCACAGAAGGATTAAAAGAAGCCAGACAGGCAGGGGGAAGAGTGAGTTCTAGATAAAGAGGTATCCAGGTAACAGTGAAGGTAACAGCCGCAGACGTGGCCTACTTAGCCCGCCAGGGTTACCCTACTCTCCCGGAGGAGGCCCACCGGGAAATAGCGCTCCAGGCGTTCCTGGCCCCGGCGCCGACTGAGGTGCAGTGCCACGTGATGCTGGCCGCACTGGTCCCCTTGGAGCAGGCCCTGGCTCTGGCTGAGCAGACTGATGCCGTATTCGAGGAAACCGGTGGGCGCCAACGGAGGGGCGCACGGGGAATCAGATGGGGAGGAGGAGACGCCCAGCGCGACGATGCTGGGGGAGCGATGACGGCTGGTCATCTGCCACTGCTGTGGGGAGAGGGGACACATCGCAGGCAACATGAAATTGTCAGGGACATTCAGCTATATACAAAGAAGAGACAGACAAAGTAATAATTCTATATTAACGTGGCCTACATATTGACGCAATGATCAAACTAACTGACATGTTCTGATTCAGATCCCCTGCAGTTCATAATAATTAGAACAATAGCAATGCTGAGTCCTCCCCACCCTACTGAGCACAAATTCAGCTGCTCTCCAGTTCTGTTCTGCATGTTTTTTCATTGCAATTGAGCTCGGAGCTGGAGATGATCTCCATACAGTTCTGTGTTAACTAGCCCGCACTTGCGTGCTAATTTACGGGTTGTGGCAAATGCTTTTTTATAGTTCATATACATGACGGCAACCTGTTACCGAGGAACCTGAGAGGTTTAAAAGCCTCACGAGCCAGGCAGGACTCCAACCTACAATCTTCTGATTCGAAGTCAAACGCGTTATCCATTACAACACTGGCCCATGGAACATGCGCTTGCACTCTACCACAGAGAACAGAAAAAGTGTTGATGTGTCGTGCTGAAATTCCGATTGATTTTGAATTCAAAGAAAAAAGGTTTTCTTCCAAAACACCATGAAATTGTCACATCTTGCAGACAATAGGTGTATTCCATGTTGAAAAGAGAAGAAAGAAAACCATGGAGCCTTTTACAGGTGTGAGGCTTCTTCAGGTGTGAGAAGACCTCACAGTCGAAATGCTGTGTTTCCGTTCTTCTCTTTTCAGCATGCAATAAACCTATTACTTGATCCTTTGCAGCCGAGGCATGCTGAAGTAGCTACCCAGCTGAACATCTAGCAGACTCTACAGTACTTCTCTCCTGTAGAAGTAAAGCAGGGCTTGCTGGGTGAGCTTTTGCTCCGGTAAATTAGGTCACGTGTCATGTTAAATCACTTCTTCTAAACACAACATTTGCTGGTGCTAGCTTTCCCCATGAAAAGAGACATTTCCCTTACAGTACATGACATATCGTTTTTATTCTATCAATAAGTATAGAAATTAAACAAAAGAAAAAATGGTGTCGCCAAAGAATGCACAGCTCTGTCGCCTTGGGGAGGTGTCAAGGGCATTGAGCTCCTTGGACATGAAAAGTGCCCGATAAATGCCATTTCTCATCATTTCTCTTGGCGTCAGTTCTGCTATTAAATGGGACGGAGGCAACGGGCTCAGAGAGCAGGTTAAGTGCACACCGAATGCAGATGTGTCTAAGTGTCTGTAAAAGCGCGGTGCTCCGCTGGTGCTGTTCCCTAGTGGCTTAAAGTGCCCGCCTAGTAAGCAGGCGATCCTGGGTCTGAATACCAGCGGTGCCTCTCTCCGTGTCTTGTTGTGCCGAATGTCTCATTTCAGACAAACATGTACAGCTTGGTTCAGTTTAATGCAAGAATTCATTTCCTTTCTGGAATAACTTGTTTTTGAAGAAATCCATACAGCTTGTGAAAGATGAAATCCATTTCTTGGTTGTCAGTGGAAAAAGATTGCCGGCTGCAAGAAGCGCAAGTGATTGTTTTCTTTGACCATAAACCTGCAAATGTAGAGAGCACAAGCGGCCGTCAGTCTCTGTGGCGCAATCGGTTAGCGCATTCGGCTGTTAACCGAAAGGTTGGTGGTTCAAGGCCACCCAGGGACGCATGTCTCAGTTTTTCCAATGTAAACATCATCACCGCTAAAGAAGATGGTGCAGAAGGCTCCACAGTCGAAACATTGTGCTTCTTTTCTTCTCTTTTCAGCATGGAGTAAACCTTTGCTTGATCCTTTGCAGCCTACGCATGCTGACACAGCTACCTTTCTCTTAACGCGCCTCAATCATTATTCACCAAAACCATCAGCAGAATGTGTCGCCTTTGTGGTGATGTCACTCCTCTGCTTCACAAATGTCCTTAGTGACGGACCATTCCTTTCTGCCATTTTTCCGGAGCGGTTATTGATTGCTCCATCATTTCCCTCATACTTTCCATCCCTAGATTGAAAAAAAAAACAGAAACAGGCTGACAGGACGACAATCAAATTGCAAAAACTCATCAAAGCACTCGATAGAGTATTTGAATCCACAAGTAGCTACGAGCAACTTTGTCCTGGCTTGCATGAAAGTCGGAAAATGTCAAAAAGAAAAAGATGGTGGCTTCTTCATATTCGTTCTTTTATTTTTAGTTCGTTGGCTCTTCTGTCCATTGTCCTCCTGCCTGGCTCTTGACCTGTGACTGTCTGAACGCACACAGTAAAATTTCATGTGGGGGATTTGTCCTGAGCCTCTGTGAAAGACCCACCCACCCCCATAAATAACTGCTCTAGAAACACGATTGCAAAACTAAACCACAGCTTAAAGAGGAGCTTGTCATGACCGCCAGGCAGTTAAGACCAACTCTTAAGCGATCTAATCAGCACCAGCAGTGGGTGATTATTAACAAACGCTGCCGCACGAGTTAACCCACCTGCACACACTCCACCGTGCGGTACACAGTGCTATTTTTACCATCTTTACCTGCTTCCCGCTGCTCAGTATTGAGTCTATTCCTTGAGAGCTCTACCTGGCATTTTTTCCATTACCTCGTTTATTCTGGATATTGGACTCCCCTTCTGCCTTTTTGACTTTGGACCTCGCCTCTCACCTCGGACTGTTTGCCACCAGTGTTCTCCCTGGATTACGACTTACCTTACGCCTCTTGACCACGAAACAAAGCAAAGCAGAGCAAAACAAAACGAACAAACGAAAACCCTCACGTCCCGCACTTGCATATAACGCCGTTACGTGCCCAAGCGGTATTGTACGTCATCCTAGCACTGCACCCCGGGGCGTACGGTATATGGGAACGAGCACACGCCACGAATCGTCTTGAATCACTCCCTACAGCTGTAAGGTGCCTTGAAGCGTGCACCCCCAACTTTCTTCTTTGCCCATCTGTGAAAGGTAAACTGTTGAACAAACTCTGAACCAGCTC